>NC_138372.1:150612402-150704496 GCF_054177405.1 Leptonychotes weddellii
TCAAATAAATAAATAAAATCTTTAAAAAAAAAAAGATAGATTTAGGGGCACCTGGGTGGTTCAGTTGGTTAAGCGACTGCCTTCGGCTCAGGTCATGATCCTGGAGTCCCGGGATCGAGTCCCGCATCGGGCTCCCTGTTCGGCGGGGAGCCTGCCTCTCCCTCTGACCCTCCCCCCTCTCGTGCTCTCTCTCTCAAATAAATGAATAAAATCTTTAAAAAAAAAAAAAGATGAAATTATAGGTGATACCACTATAAAGTAATGGCAATAATATAATGACTTTAAAAGTGATGATCAAAAGTTACTTGCATCCCACAGATATTAACTAATACTATATTAACCTTCTATTATGAAAACAAAAGTAAACTATTTACATTAGATCTTTGAGAATCAGCCTGAATTAACCTGTCTACATGCAACAAAGACCAAGAAGGAAGAGCTTCTTGAGAGAGGCAGAAATCACCAAGTGGAGTGTGAAACCAAGAGAAGAAATACCTCCAATGGAGAAATAGTAGGATCCAGTGGTGCTGACTTATCAGATAAGCAAAGAATAAAAATTTAAAAGTCCAAAAAAACTTTTTTAATTAAATTAAAAAGTCAGGTGGTGATGGTGGATACCAGACTTCAGTGTGCTGAGGAGAGAATGGGAAGCAATATAAAGATGACAGGTACAGTTTACACTCAAATGAGTCTGGCTGTGAAAGATCCAGGGGTTTTGAAAGGTACTGTGGAATTGAGGAAGGTTTTTCTAAAAGTTGAGAAAGACCAGATCACATTTAAATACTGAAGGGAAGAAGTAGGTTGAAGCTACCAAAAGTGGAGACATGCAACAGAATACAGTTCCTAAAGAGGTAAAAGGGTACATGACAAGGAAGGTGGAGGGGTTAGGCTTAGATGGTAGCATGACACGGATAGAAGGCTTAGTTGGTAGGATGACGCGGATAGACCCGTCTTTCATAGCAGCGAGTAGGAAGGAGGAAAGGGTGGCTCCTTGGGCATGGAGGTAGTCACAGGAAGTTGAAGGAGTTCCCATCTGATGACTTACATTTCATTCATGAAGAAGGTGTTATTTCATCCATCCCTCTGACCCTTGTGCAAATTAGATAGCATTTTTTCTTTTACCTATTTTTCATTTGAAAAAATAGAGGAACAGAAACAGTCAATGTTTAAATAACTTTGGTTCTTACACTAGAGCATATTTTTTTGATAACGCATGGTTCTTTTTTAAATCCGTGAACCCACCATTACACAGAGGAATGCGTGCACGCACACGCACACACAAATACGTACACAAAACAATTTCTAAGCTGTGCTCTGACTCATTAGTATGTTCTTGAATTGGTAACATTTCTATTTAAGTTACAAATCAGTTGTCAGATCCACTCAAATCACACATGATTTTAGAGCTGAAGTTGAGGTAAATGTCTCATGCAAAGATTTAGAGCTTTTCATCGTGACACAGTGTACTGGAGAGTCACTTGATAAGAATGTGGCCATTACGTACAGTTTTCTGGGCAAAACAAAGGTAGGTGATACTGTACCTTGGCGAAGCTGCCTTACCTGCCTTTGTCACTGCCCAGATGTTTCCCATGCCTGTGGCAGACTCAGGAGGTGGAGGAGGCTGCCAGCCCAGTTGCAAAGTGCAGAACACGCCTCAGGGCCTCCATTCACAATCCAATTCACCTTCAGTGACTGTGCCCAGCCTTAACACCGCAAGGCTGACCTTTCAACACAGGTAAGTTCAGCAACAATCACTTGGCTTCAGCCATTGATTCAGCCTAGTGCCAGAAATTCTGCAGTCTCTTGGGCGGCAGCCACTTGGCAGCAGTTTTCAGGAGATCTGCTCTGGCACAGAATGCGTGTGTGTGTGTGTGTGTGTTCTCCACAGCTAATGTGCGATTCTCGCTGGAAGAATGAGAAGAGATATAAAGAGTTTGAATAGAAACAGTGCCTCTCTTCTCTCTTTCCACCATTGTCACAGCACCCTAGCTACGCCCCGACTTCAACAGGAGTTTGTAAAGACAGGGAAAAGGGAGGAGGGGAAAGAAAAGGCAGACAGAGACAGAATGCAAAAACACGGAGGCAAGGGAGGGCAGCAGATGAGAGGCTGAGTTAAAACATCCTCCTGGAATGCGCCTTTGGGTGGAATGTCATTTCATCTCCCCTGCCTCTTCTCTCTTCCAATTCAAACTTTGGACTCACTGAGGTAGATACAAAGAAATCTTTTTTTGTTATAATTTTCAAACCTTCCATATTTATGATATTCACATTCCTGTAATAAATTTCCCTCTATCAATAGAATAGCAAGGGCTCTTTGTGGCCCTTTTTACTCATGTCTACACAACACAAAGATAATTGCTTGGTCAATATTACCAGTGGGACAGATAACTAGATAACTAAGGCCAAAAATATTCCTTTGTTCGATGTTCACTTAACACTGAGCTGGGAAAGAAACAAAGAGGCAAATGCTACTAACAGTCAAAAGCATCTCCTTTGTAAAGATTCTCCTTCCTCATGTAATTTCCAAATGTGGTTTTATAGTAAAGAGAAACTCTACTTAACTGACATGATTTTCTTTGTGAAAGCAAGCTCCTCTGTTTTCTTTTTTACATTATAGTACTATACTTGAAATTGATTTCAAGGGAGAAGAGAACCAAGGTAACTACCCCAGCCCAACTTGGGAGGACCCCTTGCTCCAACCTGGACTGGAAAAGAATTCAAAGTGGCATCTCATGATACTCTTAGTGCAGTATCTGGCACAGAGTAAATGGTCACACGATACTTGTGCATATAGAAGTACGCAGAGGGAAAAAGGAAAAGCCAATAGCTATTTGTAAGTAATGAATGATTTTTAAAACACTAATGAAGTGGGGCCCCTGGGTGGCTCAGATGGTTAAGCGTCTGCCTTCGGCTCAGGTCATGATCTCCAGGTCCTGGGATGGAGCCCCATGTCGGGGTCCCAGCTCAGCGGGGAGTCTGCTTCTCCCTCTCCCTCTGCCTCTCCCCCTGCTTGTGCTCTCTCTGTCTCTGTCTCTGTATCTCTCTCAAATGAATAAATTTTAAAAAACCTTTAAAAAAAAACACTAATGAAGTGGTGAAAATGGAATCCAAATTCCAAGGAATTAGAGAGCAGTAAACGGCAAATGTGAGGTGAGAAAACAGAGTCAAGTGTAGACTACTTTTGAGCATGTGAGTACAAAGACATGAAAAGCTAGTATAATACGATAAAACATTCAAACCATCAGGGCAGGGAGTCTGTCATTTGACCAAATGATTACCCTTCACCATACAACATTTATTCTTAAATCAATTAACCCTTTTGCTTCAACAAACACTTCCCTCTGTATGCATACATAAAAACATTTGTGTTATTTATTAATTACATCAGACACATTTGGTAGATAGATGAAAGTTTGAAACTCCAGAGTAAGTAACCATTATATGAAGTCTCAAAAAGCACATGTTTACTGCAACCATTTGTTTTGTTTACTGCCAAGTTCAACTCAAAGATAGCTTGCTAGTTTTTGGATACCACTCCTCTTTCAAAGTCATAATGGTGGAATATGAATGTTCCATTCACAATTGGCCAACCACTTCAGCTCAGTATTTTACAACTTGTTTAAATAGCCTTCTATCTTCAACTCTTTGAATAGGCTCCTGCTCAGCCAAGTTTCTTTGGGATAACTTCTGGCTCTGACTCAAGTCCTTAATGTTGATAACCTGCCTTGCTACTCAGCGCTCAGCAAAATTCACATATGAGGCTGGGAGAACTCTTCAAGAAGCTGGGTGTGTCTCAGATAATGTGTTGTCCCTCATCTCTCCATTTGCCATGTTGCTGAATTCTTTTTTATACCATGCTTCCACCACCTATTTAGCTGCCTTTTTTTTTTTTTTAACAATTTCCCTATGTAACTGATTACCAAATTTCACTTGTCTACATGAATTCCAAGGCCATCTAGGTATCTGTTCATATTTGCCTGGCATCCCACAGGAATGTTCCCCTCATGCTTACATATTTCTTTATCCACCACTTTGTCATTAACTTTCAACTTGACCTCCTTTGATTTTCTTCTTCTTGTAATTCCATAATTTCCTGTATCTAAATTTCTCTCTGTGGGGTCAGGAGTGAAGTTTTGTATGCAGTAGGATTTACTTTTGAATTATAATTTTTATTATAAAAATAATTAAAACACATTACAAAAGATGAAAAAATTGAACAATAACCCCCAAATATATAATTATGTGTATTTCCTTCAGGCTTGTTTTCTTGTGCATAATTTTTATTTACTTAGTTTTACTTAGCTTCAAATCTTTTTTAAACAAACTCACATATAATAAACATATAAATATTTATAATAATAGTATATATATAGTTTTCTATAATTTTTTCACTTAACATTATGACATAAGCATTTTTCATGCTGATAAATAGACCCCGTAAGTATGATTTTAATAGCCATGTAACATGCTATAATATAAACTACCTTATTGTTGGACATTTAATTTATTTCCAATTGCTTACTATTATAAATAATGCTGCTATGCATATATTAGTGAATACAGATTTTCCTCCCATATTTTGGGCTATGTTCTTAAGATAATATTCCAGCAGAATTAGTTCATTGGAATCACGTATTTTCAAATTTCCTTCCAAAAGTTGTACCATCTTGCTACCATTATGGAGGATAGCAGTTTTATTATATACCTGTGAGCATAGAATGAGTTTCTTTTTTTAAACTTTTATTTATTTTTTATTTTATTTATTTATATGAGAGAGAGAGCACAAGCAGGGGGTGGGGCAGAGGGAGAGTGGGAAGCAGACTCCCCACTGAGCAGGCAGTCCCACATGCGGCTTTATCCCAGGACCCTGGGACCATGACCTGAGCTGAAGGCAGACTCTCAACCAACTGAGCCACCCAGGCACCCCCAGTTTCTTTTTTTATAATGAATTGATTTCTAATGCTAGTTTAATATATTAATATTTTACTTCATAGTTGTTTGAGGTAAATTTATCACTCTGATGCATTCAAACTTCTTCCATGCTAAATTCTTCATATTACAAACATGTTTGGAATGTTTACCCTAATTGAGTAAAGTACTAATGTCAAAGAAAAAAGATGAACCCAAATAAAGTTTTGCTACTTTATTAAAATTTTTAAAAATGTAAAGATATCAACTTGCTTATCATCTATCCATAGAGGAGGGACCTTGTTATTTAAGTGTTCTCTTCTACGTGACTATTATCATGCACAAAGCTCTATTAGGTCACCATTTCACATTTAAATTACCTGACTAAAGCTTTATCAGTTAGAAATGACCAATGTGGTATGTTTAGTATAAAGATACTATAAAATCCAATACCTCTAAGTCTGTCATGATGTTTTATTATATGAAGCACCTCAAGAGAAGGACCAGATCTCTTCATTTTCCTTTGAGTATTTAAAGGTGATTAAATCACATAAACTTGGTCTTTAAAATTGTGGCTATTCATGAACTCCTCCAATGGTTGCTCACATGCTAACAAAATGGTCAGGATCAGGAGGGACCAACCCTCAATGGCCTTCATGTTGTATTTTTTTTTGTAACCTCACAGTAGCATCTGAATCAATATACAAAAACCCATTTCCTGTGTCTCCCTGTATATCTTATCCCTCCTGGAAAGAGGGGCTTAGTGGCATCACAGAAGAATATTGGGGAGGTTTCCTTAAAAGTAACTGAGATGCTATGCAAATTTATCATGTACACTAACTAACTTGATGAATTTCCTTGAATTGTGTCACAGATGTTTCAGGAGAAAAGTCAAAGTTCAATTTTGCCTGTAATGTTGACAGATTTTTAAGAGTATGTTGATGATGTTTACTGGCTCAACAAAGGGTAACGGTTTGTTTGAATTATGAAAGGTACAAATAATTGACAAAATTATGACTGCAAGTCAAAGGCTATTTCAGCACGAGAAAAACAGGATCCAAAAAATGTACAACCCCTGCTTTGTGTGAGAGAGACTACAAAATCATTTCTTTTCAGCTTTTTCCATAGATTTTTGTAGCTAACATTATACTTCTTACTGCTATTCCAGGACCAAGAGATTTAGTCAAACTTTTTTTACTAACTGGTCTTTGTGACAAGATTTTGAACCCTGACAAAAGAGTAAATCTATAAATTATAAACAGGGATAGACTTATTTTTTTAAGATTTTATTTATTTATTTGACAGAGAGAGAGAGCACAAAGAGGGGGAGCAACAGAAGCAGAGGGAGAAGCAGGCTCCCTGCAGAGCAGAGAGCCCGATGCAGGGCTCTATCCCAGGATTCTGGAATCATGACCTGAGCCAAAGGCAGACGCTTAACCCACTGAGCCACCCAGGCACCCCAACAAGGATAGACTTCTAAGTAATAATTAGCTCCAGAACTGCTATGAAATCGTATCCTGAAATGAGTACACATAGACCTTATGGGTGTTTTACCAATGAGGTATAAAAAGCCATACTTTGTAACCAGGGGTTCAGCTATACTGTTTTTGTGGCAATTTCTCCAGAGGAAATTTTCAACTTTGTATATTTTCTGGTCAAACGCCTATGTACAGTAATAGAGATTCTCTGAAGATATGTGGAGACAAAAAAAAAAAAAAAAAGATGGTCACAAAACCAAAGTGTTCTGTGTCCACTCATCATCTGTGATGTTTTTTCCTCTGAGTGTCACAGAAATACAAATCCCCTAAGAAGCTAAAAAAAAAAAAAAAAAAAACTATTAATTCCCTTGCATCTGGACATGATCCTACTTAAATCATTCTAGAAAGATTTATCCTATTCTCCAGGGGAGTGAATTTCACACTGTATTTAGAAGAATTTGACCCTCACATAAGTAACAAGATGGATTTACAAAGGCCGCTTTGGTGGTTATGAAATCTCTGACATTTCTTAAAGTTGACTCATTCTAGGAAAACAATTTGAATGAATTCATTGACATCACCACTTTGAAGCACCTACACAATTTCAGTATTTGAATGACAACTACAATTTAAGATTCCGGTAGTTTCCAAAAAGAAATAAACACTTTTTTTGAACTCATTAATCTCCTGATTTGTTTATACATGTAAGGATCTTCAATTTAGTGAGTACACTATTTGCAATCTCAGCTAAGCATTGCTCCACTTCTTGTGAAAGACTGGGGCTGTTTTCTTTTTAGTCCTTGGGAAGGAGAAGATCTCTTGACAATATATAATACCTACCGAATCGTTCCCTTGGTCATCCAGTCTGATACCAGAGGCTCTTCCAGACCTTCTCCTCTGTCACTGGCCTCGCTGTTAAGTAAAGAATATATATCTCTTTTCTGGTGTTCTGTTCTCTAGAAAAAGACTTGTTACAGCAATGCCTAGATAAACAGAATTCTTACTCTCAATGTAGCTGATATCTCCATTCTGATCCTGTCATTATCTCTGCCATATTTATTAGTAGTGTGTTTTATTTTCCAGTAAGTCATTGGTCTTAGATAAGGAGTAGGAATAGAAGAGCAAATACAGGAAACAATGTCATTGGCTTCTGTTGGCCAATTTATTTCTACAGCAAAGCCATCATCCAAGATTTTAAAGTACTCAACACATTTTCACAAATGGACTAGTGCATGAAATGAGAAAAGGTGAAATCATTAACTTTGTGAAGAGTGTCAGATCAGTCGGTAACATTCCTTGGTGGTCAGGAAAGGGAACTCTCCAAAAGAGTTCCTTCTCTTGGTAAAGGGATTTAGTTATTATATGCATATTCATTATATTCTCAAATCTTAGTAATAGAGCCAAGGATATCCCCATTTAAAAAGCTATAAACTGAAACGCAAAGAGATAGTACCTCATATCCCAAAGAAAGCCATCAGAAGGAACACATGGACCACGATTTCTTATTTTGCAACTCACTAGATTATTTTCCCTCCCATATGGCTGACTTGGTTGCTATCCAAATGATGCAGGATCTTTTACCTAAAAAACAGCATTTTCCAATTAACCAAATACATAATAGAGAGAAGAGATTCTTCTGAGGAGTCAAGGACTGATCTCTCCTGGAGGCAAGCTACTGGATTTGATGGACCAGAGGCCAAATGGGTAATGACAAATTCCAGGTTTTCATGTTTTGGTTCCTTGAGTGCCTGAAAGCATATGGAATGAGATTCTTTTCTGAGACACTGCAGTGATGACAGAGAACAGAAGTGTTCAAACTCACAGGATTTTAAGGAATTAAATGTATAGGGAGGTTTAGGGAAGACAATGGTAGAAAAAAGAAAGGGATGTAAGATCTGTCAGAAAATATCCTCAACTTCTACTACACAATTTGCTTCCTAAGAAAAACAGTCTTGACTCAAAAAAGCTGGAGAAGAATAACTGGCATGTAGCACCCATAATGGAAAATTTATAAACAAAGTAAACTGAAGTGGAGGGGTAAATTAAAAGAAATATAAAAAACAAAGTGTTAAAGGAAGTTTATGGGTTTCCAAGTAGACAGATCTGAGTGGACACCAACTCTTGGTTTTCTGTGTATGGATTTTGGACAAATCACTTAGTTTTCATGAGTCTCCTTCTGCCCAATGTGAAAATCAGGTTGTTTGAGGAGATAATGTGAGGGAGGTTTTGACAATCACTTAGCACAGTGTTTACCATACAGTGGCCAACAAAAACTAATGTTTTTAGGATATGAGTCTAATCTATAATCCCATTTAATGAAACATAGCTTATGTTCTTACTTAACAAAATATAGCTTATATAGCTGAAATATAAAATACACTAAGAAAGATAAGACAATATTAAAATAATTATTATGACATCCATTAAGTAGATAATAAATTGATTCCAGGTTTTAGTTCTTGCACTATAAGCCTTGAAACATAGGTAATATATTTATTTTAAATGAAAAAAAATCTTTGGATATAATTCAGAACATCTTACAGCACATTCTTTCTTTATATTACTGTAGCTATAGGAATACACCTTCCTCAAAGGTATTCTGTGAAAAGTATTCAGACTAATTCATTCATTTAAGAATGGAGAGATAACATAAATAAGACTTTTTAGAATTAACCAAATCTCAGTTCAGAACTACATTTGGCCAATGAAATCAGCCACTACTAGATCACTCAAAATTTTTTTCAGAATAAGACAAAAACCCTTATTATTACAGAAAGTCTACTGAGTTAAAGATTTTCTAAAAATTGTTTAACATTCCATGGTATGAAATACCCATATCAGTGCACTGAATGCATTTGATGGGTTACTGCTTTCCAACCTATGGTGTGACATTATTTGAGGAAGGATGAGTTGTCTGATGTTACAATAAAAATCTAAGATTTTGAATCATTACTATAGACAGAACATGGAACAGCAGCAGTCCTTGAAAATGAAAGGTCAACACCACAAACTGTTTAGTTACTCTTGAAAGGAAGTCTCAGCAATTCAGTTTGCTTAGTAACTCAGTGTTAGTTATGTGAACCCTCTTGTTCCCAAGGACCCATCTAAGAACCTGTGTTTTGTCTTACTTAGTTACTCTTAAAATTTTTAAACTAATAAACTATAGTTATCCCTCACAAAGACATACCTGGTGTATTAATATGAATCATTTATACATACCAGATCTTTTAAGAGGTATTTTGCAATAGGAAATTGCTATAAAAAAAATAGTAAGTATTCTTACTGCTCCTTTACAGTTTTCTATGGCCACTCAAGAATTGTCCAGAGGATATCAGAGCACAGCTCCATTCTGCCTACAAATTCTTCCACCCAGTTTTCCCTAGTAGTTGTTGCTATCTGTAGATATAGTAGTTCTAGAGCAACTCACCAAACATCAACTGGCCAAAAGCCTATTCACCAAAAATCACTGGGTTGAATGAAAAATTTGCTAAATTTTCTGTATCTTTTTAATAATTGTTAATATCTGATAGAGCAAATCTTCTGCTTCCAAAAAGATGGAGTAGGCAAATTTTTTCTAACCTTCCCAGTAATGCAAATAACAATCACAGAACATTATATATATAAGATAATAAAAGAAAACAGTTAAAGAAAAAGGAAAGCAGAGTGGCTAAGGGCTTTGGAATAACATAGTGATGAGAGCTCCCTAAGCTTTCTTTTCACTTCATGTATTCTAGATTTGGAACATATTGACAACCCAGAAACACCAACAAGTTCAGAGAAAAGAAAAGCCCCAACAAAGCCTGCTCTATCTAGCCAAAGGACCTGGAAGGGGCAGCCTAGAAAACAACATAAAACTTTTAGATGATAATCTCTCTCCTTTTCCCAAATACCACAGACAAAAGAAAAACTATGGCCACATTCCCAACCCAAGTCAGCAAGGCCTAGCAGAGATTCTAGACTTCCACCCCAAACTGAGAGTAAGGAGGCACCCCACCTCTTCCCTACTGGAATGGTGTCAGGGGAGGAACAGCAGAATCAGAAATTTCACCACCACCCAGTGGTAATGAGGCCACTGGCACCCCCAAAGGTATGAGTGGAAACCATGCAGCAAGCAAAAATGAATCACTCTTACCTCTGCCAGACAGGGAGTTAGTGGAAGTCTAGTGTAGAGCTAGAAGTTTAGATCCCTTTCAGTAATATCTAGGACTCCCCATTCCTGCTCAAGTGTCAATGAAGGTCAGTGGGGAACCTCGACTTCTACCCTCGCATACCAGGAAAGAGGTAGCACTTCCTTTCCCTTCCCCTGCTGAAGCAGCGTCAAAATGAGCCAGTTAATATAGAAGGTTTAAATAAGATTCAGTCTCATATAACATGATACCCAAAATGTCCAGGTTTCAGCCTAAGATCACACATCATATCAATAATCAGGAATATCTCAAATGGAATAAAAAAAGACAATCAATAGATGCCAACACTGAGATGACATGGATGTTAGAATTATCTGAAAAAGATTCTAAAGCAGCCATCATAAAAATGCTTCAGTGCACAGGTATGAATACACTTGTTTCAAATAGAAAATCTAAGTAAGGAAGTAGTTGGTTTAATAAGAACCAAATAGAAGTTTAAGAACTGAATAGCTGGGGTGCCAGGGTGGCTCAGTCAGTTAAGTGTCTGACTCTTAAATTTTGGCTCAGGTCATGATCACAGGGTTGGGAGATTGAGCAGCACATTGGGTTCCCCACTGGGTGTAGAGCCTGTTTCAGATTTGTTCTTTCCCTCTTCTTCTGCCCCTCCCCACCACTCTCTCTCTCCCTCTTAAAAAAATTAAAAAACAAAATAAAGAATTAAAAAATACAAGAACCAAAGTAAAAAACTGAATAGATAAACTCAAGGGCAGGATGGAGGAGAGAGAAAATAATCACTGAGTTGGAAAATAGAATGACAGAAATTACCCAATCTGAAAAAAAAATAGAGAGAAAATAGAATGAAAAAAATTAACAGTTTCAAGTAACTGTGGTACTATAACCAAAGATGTAACATTCATGTCATCAGAGTCCCAGAAGAAAAAGAGAAAAAGGGTGGGGCTAAAACAAAATGTACTCAAATAAATAATGGCTAAAATCTCCCCAAATTTGGCAAAAGACATAAATCTACAGATTCAAGAAGCTAAGTGAATCTTAACAGGACAAATCCCAACAAATCCCAATTCACATCAAGACACATTGTAGTCAAATTTATGGAAACTAAACACAAAGAATAAATTATAAATGTTGAGAGAGAAATATCTTACCAATATCACGAGTGGTGGAGGGAATCTAATTAACAGTACATTTTTCATCAGGAATCGTGGAAACAAAAAGGAAGTCACCAAAAGTTTTTCAACTGCTGAATTAAAAGAACTGTCATCCCAGAATCCTATATGCAGTGAAATATCTACTACAGAACACAATTTCTTAAAAAATAAAGCATGTAACTATAATATGACCCAGGAACTACACTCCTTAGCATTTATCCCAGAGAAATGAAACTTATGTCTACACAAAAACCTGTACACAAATTTCATAGCAGCTTTATTTGTAATAGTCCAAAATTAGAAACAAACCAGATATTCTTCAATGGGTGAATAAACAAACTGCAGCATATCCATATCATGGAATACTACACAGCAATAAAAAAGGAACAAAGTACTGACACACACAACAACTTGCATGTATCTCCTGAGAAGTGTGCTGAGAGAAACAGGCCAATCTCAAAAGGTTACAGACTGTACGATTCCATTTATATGTCATTCATGATTTGAAAACAAAGATTATAGAACTAGACAACAGATTAATGGTTGCCAGGAGTTCAGGAGGTGGTGGGAGCTGGGGGTGTGGATGTCACTATAAAAGAGCAACAACACAAAGAGATCTTTGCGGTGATAGAAATGTTCTGTATCTTGATTGAATCAATATCAGTATCTTGGTTGTGATAATGTACTATAGCTTTGCAAGAAGTTACCATTGGGGGAAACTAGGTAAAGATTACACAAGACCTCCTGAATTATTTCTTTTAAATACATGTGAATCATCTCCAAATAGTTGAATTTTTAAAAAATAAATCTGATAGGGCAAAACTCTTTCATTCTTTTTCAAATGACTTTTCTTGATTTTTCCTTATACATGTTGCAGTAGCAACTCCATGACACTTCATGCAAGGGCTTGGCAGACAGCAGTTGTGGATAAGTACAAGTCAGAGCAGGAAAAAAAAGAGGGAGCCAAGTGATATGTACAGCTGAAAGACTGGTTTACAGAGATATATGTGCCACCTCTTTGGGGACTCCCCAAAATACCTGGGAAACACTCTGATAATGGACTCTTTGGACTAGTAAGGGCTCATTTGATCATTAAAAGTGTGACTTTGTTTTAAAAACAGGGGTTAGTAAAAATTGAAACACCTATGTTTTAACTATTCCCCATGACTTTGACCAGCAGATTCATCTATCTAGTTAAATAAATAAAATTCTTCACGGAGAACATTTTCCAAAAAAAAAAAAAAAAGGATAATATAAATTCTCCATGGTACAGATTAACAATTTCATTATTATCCCCACAAGCATTCCCCAGTTCTTCTCTGTATGCAGTATAAAGTCAGGCACTGTACAAAGGCAGTAAAGAATGGGAGTCACTGCCTTTGAGAATTTACATCCAAAACCAGAAAATATGTAGATGAAGAGATACAGGAAAGAAACAGTCAAGCCAAAACACCGAACTGCGCTCTTACAAGCACAAATCACTACCAACACCACCAATGCCCCA
The DNA here is from genome assembly GCF_054177405.1 of Leptonychotes weddellii. Classification (NCBI taxonomy): domain Eukaryota; kingdom Metazoa; phylum Chordata; class Mammalia; order Carnivora; family Phocidae; genus Leptonychotes; species Leptonychotes weddellii. The sequence continues at coordinate 150,625,586 of NC_138372.1, forward strand.
TGAAACTATAGTCCCTGCCTCTCTGTGTTCATCTTGGGCTTAGTTCCTTCCTCTCCTGCCTGAGCCACCTGAGTCTCGAACCCATTTGCTTAGCATACCTGAAGCAGTGGTAAGGAGTAGTCATTTGTCCACATGACAATGACTTACTAAGTGCTTACTGTGCATCATAGTCCATGGCAATATTAGGTTCATAAAGAAGAATAAAACATGGCCTTAGCTCTCAAGCCTTGCTGTGGAGCAGATATGTCAACAAATAACTCAGATCAGAGTAATTAGTGCAACAGTACACATCTGGACAGGGTCTAGTAGAGGTATAAAAAAGAGACAGCATAATTCTGGCACCTAAGAAGCAACCAATTTATGGGCACTCTCATCTGTACTTATGCCAACCTCTTTCCTTGAAGTAACAAGGCAAAATGGGGCCATCATTGGTATGACATCTGAGTATCTGCCTATTTCTCAGGGAGATAATGAAGTCCAAATGTGTGAACTACAAGGGGGCTAAGATATGCCAATTGCCACAAATTTATCTGTAATGTTACGAAAGCCCCATGACTTTTCTGACCCTCATTTCCCTCATATGTAAAACAAGAGGATGTACTGGGCTCTAAAAAAACCATCCAAGCTGGAATTCTTTGCTTAATCACCATCTAGTATTTGTAAAAGGCAGTCAAAACAATCCCAGCTGCTCCACTTTGTAGCTATGTGAACTTGGACAACTCACTATCGCTCTATGCCTCAGTTTCCTCATCTGTAAAGCAGCCATAATAATAAGACATCTCAAAGGATTGTCAGGAAGATGCAATGAGTTCATCTATGTGAAGTGCTTAGAAGAGTGCTTAGCACCTACTAAGTGTTGTATATTACCTATCGCTGTTATTATTGTTTTTTATTATTTTAGATTTCCAATGCTATTTAAGTATTTCATCTAAACCATTGAGATACCTGATTGTAAATGCACAAACTGTTTGCATATTCTATCCAAGATTTGGATAGAATTCATAAATTAAGAATTCATAAATTAATAAACTAATGAGTCAGATTCTGCCAAAAGCATAGTCCTCAAAAATAGAGCAGGTTCTTTGGGAAGCCACGTAACTTAGAGGATGTTACTACATTATTCAGTGAGATATAAAATAATTCCCTCCTGACCACAAAAAATGTATACATACTTCGAAAGTTCTCTAAACTTCAAAATGACCTGAACACCTAATTTAGGATCCCCTAGGTCCTTGCTGTTCAAGTACAGTTGGTAGACCAGCACTTGATTCAGTATATCTTATTTGGAGCCCAAGATTCCACATATGTCCAAGTTTCAAGTGCTGCCAATCTGGTCCACAAACAATACTTTGAGCAGCAAGACACTAAGCTATGGCAATCAGAAACAGACTTCAAAATAACTGAAATGATTGAATTTGTTGTACCAAAGTCCCTGTAATTCATCAAATCTAGAAAATGTCTTAATCAACACATTGTACGATCACAATTATGTCTATAAAGTATTTCAGAACTTACATGGAACTCTGACACGAATACATATATAAACACAAGAGGTTCCATGTTGGCAGACATGTTGCTTACAATTTAATTTACATGATAAAATTTTCACAGTTACAGAGATTAGCTGCACAGTCTTCATAAGTGGGCACACACGACAGAGGAACTATCCCCTGATTTTAATTTGGACAACTGTGGGAAGGTCATTATTTAAAGACATATTACAATCATTCTGAAAGTAGGATTCAATCCAAGCATAGTTTTAAACTATGGTTGTGGTACAGCTTCTACTTTTTATAATCCTAGAAGGGTTTGTGTTTTCCTAAGAATGGTGTGAATCCTACCCTTAGATCTGTGTCAGAATGTGAGTCATTAGTTGTACAGTGTCTAAAGATTTAGGATGAAAATTGTGTGTATCTGGTCAAAAAGTGGCCTAATTCCCAGCAGCTTCAACAACATAGTACCGAGAGGCCCCACTTTTGGGGTGGGCTTGAAGCAGAACTAAGACCTTTTCTTAAATGAAAATAGACTTTGAAGTGAAGACGTAATATAATGTGTAAAAGGAGGGCTTAGGAAGATGGGGAAAGCAAACTATTTGATGGCTGCAGTTCTTTACAACCCACTTGAGAAGAAAGCTGAATAGTGAGCCGCTTGCTACAAGAGATGCAGCAAAGTCCCCGCTCTGCAAGCTGCTGAGCACCGGAGATGCTTGAACAAATGCTCCTCCTAACCTTGGAAGATGTAGGACTTTGGGATTTCAGAGGTTTCCAAAAACACACGAAATGCAGAAAACACTTCCCTCCTTTGCCGAAACACGCCGGCCCTTTGTTTACATTACATTTCCCCCTTCTGTATGTTGGAAATAATAAGAGCCCTCCTAGCACAGATAAGATTGAACATAGGGTAAGGCAAATGGGAAGCAGCTCAGCCCATTCTGTCTTGAAATCTTCTTTCGCACCTCTCTCCGAAATGTAAATATGGCCTCGGTCCAGCTTCCCCAGTCCGAAGGACTTTGGCTGAGGGCGGTTGGTATGGAAGTCATTTCCCTTCTAGGTGCAGTAGCTGCTTTCCACAGACTCAACAAAGACACGAAATATCATTAACATCTGATTCTGAAAAGGTTGACAACCACTTCTTTGTTTTACCCAGCAGTCTGGGGAAAGCTGCTGCGCATTACTCTATCACGAGCAAAATTATACCTATTAGGCTCTGATATGAGTATTGGAATATTTCTCTCATTTGTGCACAGCACTGAAGCTTGAATATGCCTATTGTTTTCACAGTATCCATTACATATTTTAAATGGCATGGAATGATCATATATGTAAACATTACTTCAGCTGAGGCTGAGTGATGCTTGGCAAGGCAAGAGAGGCTGTCTGATCTCCTTGGGCCTTGGTTTCAAGGAAAAGGGTGCCAAGGGACTTTGGGGGGATGGCTGATGGTTACAGAAAGGAGTGAGATGGATTGACCGATGGGTGCGGCTACATTAAAGAAGGCTGGATCCCTTCCTTTGACACACTCAAAAAGCTGCAGGCCTCGAACTAACTCCCCTATTTTGTGGCATACAGAAGGAGGATGAAAGGCTTGCCTGAGGGTCTGAAAGAGCAAGAGGGAAGAGTAGAAGAAAGGGGAGAAGGCTTACTGGTTGCAGCTTCGGGAATCATGAATAAGGAGGGGGGAAAATGCCTCCAAATTTAAAAACACTTCTAAAATAGCCATTAATAATCACATTCTCTAAGATAAAAGCAAGAATCCTAAACTGTTTTTTTAAGCACTGATGTTTTTCTTTCAGTCTTCAGAATAGGAAGTGGAATTAGCCTAAAAACATGAAATCAACTGATTAAGAATTCCTGAAACTTCCCAGGGTCATGAGACACACCGGATGGCACTTGCCTCACTGTAGTAAACCTTGTAAGCAGAAACATTACTGTACACAGGACGCTGATGCTTGTAGCAACCTGTAATCTCAATCATTTACAGAGCTGAGTGTGAGCCTTCATCCTAAGATCTAAGTCCTGGAACCCTAAACTCAAGTTGAAATGTTTATTGATATTTTTCTAAGAAACACTCTCAAAATTATCCTGGCATTTTACTCACCATTAGTCTACATATAGAGTGCATTTCTACCTCCCCCCTGCCTTTTTTTAGATTAGACTTAGATTTCCCTGATAACCAGGAACATAAACACAGGGAACAAGGAAAAAGTCGTTATTTGAAGAATTTGGGCCATACAGATAGACAAAAAATTTCCTCTAGGCCAAATGTACACCAAAATGTTTATTGTGCTAAATAATTCTGTTTCCTTGATAGATAGCTCACACTCACTTTGTGTCTGAAAACCTGGCCTTAGGCAACCTTACAATAACAAACTCACGGCTGTTTACTGCTTCAGAAAGGAACAAAATTGCTTCCCACTCTACTGAAGTTATTCTATAGCAAATCAAGTCAACAGACATATTTTTTAGCACCCACCCTATGTTCGCCACGCTACACTGAGAAAAAACAAGACACGTAAGAGAATGGTCTTATCGCCAACTAAATCTTGAGCTTCTCTACCAGCAAAGACAAAGTCAAACCGCAGCAAAGGATTTAAATGAGTAAAACATCAGATCAAAACTGGCAAATGAGTGATACGGACAGTAGATGCCACTGGACATCAGAGGCAAAAGAGATCCCATCAAGGGGTCAGGGGAGGCTTTATCAAGGAAATAAGATTTGCCCACCAATGAAATCATTGCTACTTATCAGAATTAAAAGATTAGCACAAGGTAGTAATGTTTTCCAAAACAATACTTTGAACAGTTTTCTTTCAGTCTGGCTGGCTTCTTCCTCTGTTAAGATTTTTTTTTAATACCCATTCTGCTTGTCAGTAGGCTGTCTCTTTTTAAAAACATGAGACATCTTAATGATCGATCAATCCAGTGACATTGAAAAAGATAGGCTATAGCATTAGCCATTTGGGGAAACTCAGCTTTGCTGTCTCCTGCTTATTATGTTGAAACAAGATGGAGACAAGCTGTCCTCACTGCAACCAAATACACTCCCCCATGCACATCCGCACCACCACACTCCAGGTTCCAGGCCCTCCAAGCTTTACTTATCTTTACAGAACTACATGCCCACTCATCCCCATCCACCCATCCATATACACACACACACACACACACACACTGCATAATCTTGCTCAAGAAATACTCTAGCTATAGCCCTTAAGTAGAAATAGATAGGTTTTCTTAGCCTTAGAAGAGGGTTTCTATTTCTCTTCTTTTTTAATGCAGACATTACTGAGCATATGCAAAAGTCCAATGGGTAAGCACCATACTTTCCAATGAGGTTATGATTTTATTAGTCCCAAATAAAGGGGTATTGCGCAGTAATGCTACAATTAGCTCACATCACCCAAAGGACAATGGTGGCAGTGTTTCCCAAGAACTGATGAGGATTCCAGGTGTTTTGAACTGGGGTGATTATTCTCCCAACTCTAGCAACTAGTCAAGTTGCTGTTTTAAGTCCCAAGTGCAAAGAATTTGTTTGTAATGTCTAAGGTACGGCAGTATCTAAATTATTTGGAAAATGTTTTGCAAAGAAAAGAGCTGTAATTTATTAACTCTTAACAGGTGTGACACAGAACAGTTCAAAATCACCGATTTGTTATTCAACCCAAGGTGCTTTAAATTGGAAGAACTGTATAAAAATCTACTGCATTTCAGAGGAAATAACCCAAGGAGTTTGTAAATCTTCACTAGTTCTTAAGCAATCTAGTCACATTTAGTAGCTCATAACACCGACTGATCTCTTTTCCTTGAAATGAAATCTGAGCTAAATTCTATTAACACCTCTTCCCTAAGTCGACATTTTTCCTGCCCCTTGGCTCTCCCTCTTCAGAGCTCTTTCTCAAACTTCAGGTAGGAGGAGCACAACCTGGGGAGCAAAGATGGTACAAGATTCAACTTGGAATAGCATTCTTGCCCAAATTTGTCCCAATAAAGAAGCAGTTTTCAGTCCAGTTAATTGACTTCTTTGTCACTCTGGATTAAAGAATCACTTAGATCTCTTGCAACACTAACATTATATGTCTCCATACTTCTCTGAAAAGTATTCTTTCTCCTCTTATTGACCTTCTCCTCATTCTTCTTGGACTCACCAGACATCAGAATGGAGCAATCTTACATATCATCTCTTGTACCTGGGAAGCCAAACTGGGCTTTCCTCAGTGTCCCACCTTTACTAGGTGCTTAAGTCTGAAATAAAATGCATGGATGCAGAAGGCCAAGCAGTATGGAAATTCTAAACTCGCCCAGTGCTGGCCTACGCAATTAGTATATAAAAGAGCAATAATTAAAGATAAAGCGTAGCTTGTAATGTTTTAAACTGACTAAAGAGGAAAAGCATGTGAACTTTTGAAGACAAGTTGTAACAAGGGTTTGATATATTACATTAGAATCAAGTAGAGTCTCGTGTTTTTAGCAGCCAGTAGTTATACACCAGAAAGGAAGTTAGAACCCAAGCCCTGAAATGCAGGAGGAGGGTACATGCTTAGTTTATTTTCTCAGATTAAATATCCAGCCCTAAAGTGATGCAATCATAATTGACATTTTAATAACAATCCAGACAGGGTACTTTTTGCATGTTGGATAATATACAGTTACTTGATACCATGGCTAATAAAATTGTATTTTAAATACCATAGATGCCAAAGAAAAAGAAAGCCTCCACTAAAAATAAACCTCAATCAGAAAAAGAAAAAGAAAAAAAACCCACACACTAATTTTCCCCAAAAAAGCTCTCATGTTTTAAACTCAGTGCAGGGATGATAAGATCCTTATCTATTTGCAATACAATTTTCTACTTTCCTTATATTGATTTAGGTACAAGCTTTGTAGAAGTCTGGATACATAATCAAACATGGCACATACACACACAAAAAGCTACACATGGTTACCCATCCCACAAGCTTTGGATAAGGGAAAGACAATGGTCTTATAAAGAGAGAGAGAAGAGAAAAACCTAGCATCAACATCCTTTACTTCAAATACCTAATATGTAGTAAGCACTTTCATTGACTGTTTATAGAATTCAGATTCAAATACAAAGGCATGCAAGAATTACACCTGCAAGATCATCACAATTGATGACATATTCTTTGCTTGATAATCTGAGCACTGCAGAGCAGCAGCTTTCTCCCCATTTAAAAGATGAACAGAGGGCTCAGAGAGCCTAGCAATCTCTCAGGCTTTGGTGACTAGTCAACGATGCAGCTACACTGTCACCTTAACCTCCTAACTCCTGGTCTAATGCTCTTTGCACCGCACCTTGCTGTTCCCAGTCCATAAAAATGAAAAACGCATTCCAGGATTCCCAGTCTCTGCCACTGCAGCGGCTCATAAGAAGATTTGAAAGAGCTGGGCACGTCCCCCTCTATGCCATTTTACTTCTCTCATGTCCAGAGCCTGTCAACGGTCGGCTCTGTAGGAGTAATTGCTTGGTGACAATTTAGGAGATGGAAGGTGTTTTAGGAGCTCTACTCTAGGCAAGTTCAAGTTCCCCTTGAAGCCCATTTCCCAAAATGAGGGTTAAGTAATACATAGCTCTTAGTTCTTTTTGTCTAGTAGGATACCGCAGCCATCCTCCAGGAAAAGAAAGAAGAAAAGAAAAGAAAAGAAAGAAAGGAAGGAAGGAAGGAAGAAAGAAAGAAAAGAAAGAAAGAAAGAGAAAGAAAGAAAAGAAAGAAAGAAAAGAAAAGAAAAGAAAAGAAAAAAGAAAAAAAAATCTGAGTCCACATGAGATGTGGAACTCTGGCTCTCTTTGCCTTCTGTTTGTATTTTCCTTCCCTATTATTTGTGCAACCTGAGGCCTCCTTCAGCCTCCCTCCCCAACCTCTGCCGCATTTTATCAGTCTCCCGGGTTTTGTTTTGTATTGTTCTTTGACAATTCTCCTTCATGGATTTTATTTATTTAGCCCTTCCTTTCCATTTCTGTACAGGGAAACAATCCTCTATGGATTTCCCATGTTCACACAGTGGGCCTCCTGCGCAAAGAACATGTTAAATAGCAGACAGCTTAGGAAGCTTGAGATTCTGGAAAGATTTAGAGATGCATCTTTCCAGAGACATTTCTTTACATCCCAGGGTTATAAACCTAGAGGTGCCTTGCCCCTCTCACGTGGAGGAGATTGGCTTACATTCCAGGTAATAAATAATCTCTCTCTCTGGAGGGAAGATGGGAAGATACGCTAATGACCCTATGAAAGATCAGAGTGTACTAAAATTTAGGGTCCTCTCCTGGGGAACACCCCATTTACACACACAGGTAACACTCAACACTTATGGACTCACCCTGTGGGGATTAGGGCACAGGGACTGATACAGGTTGCTCCTCTAGCTGCTGTTTTTGCTGTGGGTAATAAAGCATCTATCTCTAACCCCAAGTCTTAGGTTTCTGTCAGTATTTGTATGTTCAAGTGTGACAGACTAACTTGTTAGTGCACAAGTAGGAGGAAATTCAGACCCTTCCCAGTTTATACCTAACACACAGTGCCAATGCCTTAGCTTAGCTCAATCCTACCTGCTCACCTGGTTTGTTTCAGTTCTCCTTGGTGGTGTTCCTACTTCATTCCCCCTCCCTTGCTGAATATGTTCCCCTCTCAGTCATCAGAATGATCACCTACAACTCAACTGTAACATTGACCCTCCCCTGCTTCAAGTCTTTTGGAGGACCACTGGTTTTGGAAAAAGATATTAAACTTCTTAGCGTGGCCCTGCACAATCTGAGCCCATCCTGACATGTCTCCAAACCCTGAGAGGTCTCTGACATTTGCACCAGCGCTATCCCACACTCCCTTCCTCCTCTCTGCCTCGAATGCCTTCTACCACCTGCTTCCCCAACCCATCACCATTTCTACCTGATGAACACCTACTCATTATTTCAAAACCCAACTCAAATACTACTTCCTCTGGGAAGCCTTCCTAAACTCCCCAGAACATTAGCTTCTCTCTGTTCTCACTTGTCTAGGGCATGGCATATATGGTTCATGTGACACACTGATTAGTATTCTTTGTTGGGTGCCTGGGTGGCTCAGTCGTTAAGCATCTGCCTTCGGCTCAGGTCATGGTCCCAGGGTCCTGGGATCGAGTCCCACATCGGGCTCCCTGCTCGGCGGGAAGCCTGCTTCTCCCTCTCCCACTCCCCCTGCTTGTGTTCCTGCTCTCGCTATCTCTCTCTCTGTCAAATACATAAGTAAAATCTTAAAAAAAAAAAAAAAATTTAAAAAAAAAAATATTCTTTGTTCACAGGTTTGTCCAATCCACTGGATTGTGAGCTGTCTCAGTGTAACACTGTATTTCCCCCTGTAATACAGAATATACATTCAGTTAACATTTGTTAAACAAATGAATGAGCCGAAGAAGAAACACTGAAATGTTTTCAAAGGCCTTAGTTCTCATCCTTTTTTTCATCTACATGAGCCCTCCGCCCAATCTTGTGATGATTTCCAATGAAGCCACACATGTCTTCGCAGACTCCGTTGACACATGAAGAAGAATGACAAGCAAGGCTATTGTGCTCTTCATTCAAAGTGCATTTCACATTACATACCTTTGCCACCACTTCAACCACAGGCATCCCTCTATCCCCAAACTGAAAGTGGCCTCTGAGATTTGGAAAAGAGCAAACTGAGTAACAGCTAACTTAGATAACTGAGTCATGTTTGAAATAGTTAAGGCTTTTGTTTATTAACCTTTTATTTATAAAGAGTTATCGGCTCCCTCTTCCACTGAGTCAAGGAAATGAAGCCATTTCATCCAAAAATTCCATCAGTTCATCTAACCTTCAAATCTAAAGTGCCAGTGAGTCTGATGAACCTAATTCTCAAGCTGGAAGATCAGCCTGTTTGGCTTTGTTGCTGGCTGCCACAGGGAGAATAATTTCACTGGAAAAAGGATGAGCGAGGCCACCAATCATGAAGGCAAAAACAGAGCAAAGACTGAAAAACTTAAAATAGGAGAAGGAGAATATCAGGTAACATTTTCATTGGGACTGAAACTTTAATTGGGAGGATAAGTGTTCATTACAGACTTTGTCCCTGGAATACTTTGGCTAAGAGAGTCCAATGAGTGTTAAAATCATTACCGAATGGCCTCAATCTAAACAAACACCCACCTTTTCCCTTTCACACTGAGATGAAATTACTCTGCTGTGTACTACTGAAAAAAACCTGGGGTTGTCAATTTCTCCTTTCCCAGAGGGATTGTGAAAGCTTTTTCTCTTTCTCTGTACCCCTCTGCTTTTCAAATTTAGATGTTAGTCTTCTGAAAAAGTTTTCTATCAAGCATTTAGACTACTGCCTGACTTAAGTGACACCAGCATTTCTGCCCAGTGCGAAGCTGATTTTCCATATGAGCACACACAAGGCCGTACCATCTGAGCAGAGGAAGCTCTGACAAGCAGCTAACTTAGGGGAAACACAAGCCCAGGGCTTTTTATAAACAAGAGTCATCATGAAGCAGAAGCCAGTTTAGCTGGAGGGAAAAAGGCAGCAAGAACTGACAAAAAGGATGATACCCAAAATTCAGGAAAGGAGTGGTTTCACTGGGAAAAATGTCCGTCCTGTATTTTCAATTACTCTAGTTGTCTGGCTCATTCCTATTTGACAGATCAGGAAATGCAAAGGCTTTCTCCAGTCAGTCAGGTTCATTAGCATGCAGGAATCTGAGGCTTTGTGCCTAGAGCAACTTTTTATTATAAAGAAGATAAAAATGATGTATTGTATATTATATTCCATCAGCAGAGATCATGAAGATCATAATACATGAAATACAGCCTTGCCTTGCCCCCACCTATCAATAGATAGATGACGCAGTACGGTTCCAGCACTTCAGCTTGTCTTCTTTTTGATTTTTTTTTTTTCAAGAAATGCACATAATGAAACCTGTAAAGCAAATCACTCAAAAGAGTGATTGGAAACAAATTAAAATGAGTAGTGTTTAAATAATTAACACCTGCCAAATGAGGAAAAGGGGCCTTATTGCTGATATTAAATCACATCCTTTAACGTCTGAAACAGATGACAGTAAATAATTCCAAATAGTCAAGACAGGAAGCTAATTTTTAGTTCTTGGAAAGTTGAATAAGTTTCAATAAAGTTGACCAAAAAAGAAAAAAAAAATAGAAGCTTCATTTTGATTTGGTTAATTCTACTACACAAAGCTGGGCTTACATTAAAACTTCTCTTTGGGTTAATATACTATAAATGAACAGCTTTAAGTCATGGTTTAAAATATATTCATTATTCAGGAAGCTAATGATGTAGCGTCCACCTGGTTGCCGTGGAATCCTGTAAGTAAAAATTGAGGGTAGTGTCTTGTTACTTAGAAAAAAAATCTTAGTCTTGCCAAGTTTCCAGTCAATAAATATAACTCACAATAGTGCTGCCAGATAGGCAAATAAGGATACCCTATGCCTGCCCACCCACCGGCAGGAGAAAACCCAAAAGAGGAGTATTATCCTAGTCTGGACCAAAACCGAAAATTTTACAAACACTGAGCAAATAATCCTTAACTCTATTAACGCATGGAAAAGAAAATGGCATAATCCAGCTGGGTTTAAGGAGTAGCTAGTGAAAACTCCAGCAGCTCTGTACATTCCTATCCCACTTGGGGTTTTATGTCCCGTCATTGAACTAGACTTGAGGGATAGTCTTCATGGCCAAAGGCTCCCTTCCATCTCAGCCCCTTGGACTGCAAGAGTCGGGAATTACAGTGAGGTCCTCAGCTCAGAATTCCACCACTTTGCCCAAGCCGGCATACAAACTAGGCAACAGTGTGATTGTCTGTGGTCATGTTTCATTTCTTATTTTGTTTTGTGGAGGGTGGCAGTTGAGGAAAATAAGAGATGGTGATTACACCAGCTCCCCTTCACATTAATGTTACCATTCATTTTAATTGGAGTTAGTGTTGCAACCACCTTCCTATAAATTAACAAGCTTCTCTGACAACTCAGCTGCTTCATATTAAAACACGTTTGGAAAGTAACTACTCTGAACCTCAAATGGTCCACTTTAGGGATCTTGGCTATTTAACAGGGTTTATCAAAAACAAAACAAAACTATACAGGGACATTATTTCCAATAAGAACTATCTGTGGGTAAAATACTATAGCCTTATTAGAATCAGGACAATGACAACCTTTATGATATGAGTAGCAATGAACTTGTTTTGCTGCACTTCTTTCGAACCCAGCTTCATTATTAGAACATCTTTTGTAAAAAGTTATCGTCTGATCTAATAGCATGTTCCCCAGAAAATGAGTTGGTACTGGCTCTCATATGATTGGAAGTCATTTGCTCTGGGGGAAAAAAAAAATGACGTGAACTCCTTCCTGTTTATTTTTTATTTCTTCTTTTGTAAAACCCAAACTCTTTAATTACATTTTAACCATTTAGAGAGTGTATTCCTGGTAGGTAGACCATTGAGCCCAAGGAAATGCTTCCAGCTAAAGGTTCCTCATTGACCACAGCATCTGAAGAGTTTATCCCCTCAAAAAACCCAAGCATGCTTTTTTTCCCCTATGAGGACAGGTTCACAAACACTATACAAATTGCTAGTACCACCTACTGGCAAAAAAAAACGAACCAACCTAATAACTCATACTCAAGCATAGGTGAGAAATGATACCCAACAACAGGCCGACAGGCCGTCTTGATGTTTGATAGAACCCAAGCCCATCTAATCCCATAAAAACAGGTTTTTAAAATATAATCCTATCTTTATAAAAGGATTTTAAATCCCTCACATATGAGGAGCCATTATTATTCCCATAATACAGATGAAAAGCGATGTGAACTACCTAAGTTAAAGCATTAAGTCAGAAAGGACTTTCAAGCTAGCCTCCATTCTCATTTATCTTTAATAAATGTATTATTATTCATTATATACTGTAAACCAGTGCCCATGTTGAACCTGAAATTTTGCTTTGGGACCTGTGAACATATCAAAAAGCACAAGGTACTTAAAGTTATGAAATGTGGGGTTTTTTTCCATTTTCAACACAAATGCACAAATTTACATAATGTCTGCAATGACTTAGTTTTCTCATGTGCAAAGTGCATATAATTATGTTTTCACAATCCACATAAAAGTTATAAGGTTACAATCACAAACTTGGAAATGGAAAAATAAATTTAAGAAAGGAGGGTGAGGGAAAGGGAGAGAGAAGGAAAGGGAGAGGGAGGGGAGGGGAGGAAAGGGAAAGAAAGCAAAGAGAAAGGAAAGGAGGAGGGAAGACAGGGTTGGGGAGGAAAGGGGTAGGGAGGGTGGAGAGAGAAGAGGAAAGGAGAGGAGACCTCCCCACCCATTCAAAGCATTACACTGCATTTGAACAGTATGCTTCAGCAAATTAGAAATGTTGGCAATTTGGATTAACTGAAACCAATTAAAACTAGCATGAGGGTCATTCTCATATTGATATATTTCAGTTTCTAACATAGTGCTGTAATTTACAAGTTTCATGTTTGTGATTCTAAGGATGACAAGCTCTAGAGAGGACAGTATGAAATGAGATGCCATCCCACTTAATTTATTGTATTGCTGACTAATTATTCCATGAGAGTTAGTCTTGCCCGTCTGCTCTTTTAGAGGGCAGAGAATTGGCATTGTTACAGCCTTCTGTTTAGCCTCAAGAAAGCCTAAGACAAGTTCAGTCACGGAGAGGAGACCCGCTACTTTTGCTTGACTAATAGCTTCAGATGAGTTGCTTCTTCCACACTGCTTTTCTTATGTTCAACAGTCATAATTCCATCTCTTCCCCCTCGTTCCATTCCAGGTGAACTCACAGTGAAGCACAGTAGTTAAAGCTTTGGAATTATACAGATTGGATTCAAGTCTCAGTTTTGCCACCTGCTAGATGTATGACTTACAATTCCCTCATTCCTTCACTGAACAAATATTTATTGTGTACCTACTGTGAACACACAGTGCTCCAGGAAAATTCAGTGAAAAGAGAGATAAAATTGCTGCCCTTGTGGAACTCACATACGAGTATGCTCCAAACAACACCAAAACCAAAAATGGGTTTTAAAAGAATGAAATCTGGGTAATTCACTTAGCTCAGTGCTTAAAACATAGCAAATGGTCAATCAATGGCAGTTTAAAAATTATGTCACCATGACTTTCATGTGAAGTGACGAAGTCAATCATATGACCAAAAGAACAATTGCAGCTGGTCAATTCAAACAAAAGTCCCAGCCTGGGGTAGAACACACTTTCAAGCCATCAAACAGAAACTACAGACCTTACCATCAAACATATATGCACACACACAGGTTTTTTCAGGTAATTACTCTCTGGAGAGATGTTGTGAGAGGGAGTACAGCATAGGGGAATCAGCCAAGTATATTTAGGTTTCATTATTAGCTTTATGACCTGAGCCAAATTTCATACTTTCTTTGAAACCTGGATTCTAAACATACCAATTGCATACCATTTTCTGTTTACTCTAACTAAAATGCTCTCCTCAGGTATCATCTGCTTGCCTTTCTCCTACACTGTTGAAATGTCTGCTCATCTTGGAGAACTTCACTGATCAACTATCTCAAATAGCAGTCCCTCATGTCCTAGTCATCCTCTATCTCTTCATCAGCTCTTACTTATCTTCACAGCATGTCCTGCCACATGGGATTATAGGCTTGTTTATTTGTTTACAGCTTGCCTCTCTGCTCTAGAATATTAGCAAAGATTTTGGCTTTCTAATCATTACTGAAACCCCAGCACCCAGAATAGATTTTGATTCAAAGTGCAGCTCTGCAAATAATTGTTTCAAAAGTGAATAAATACATTTAAAATCACCTACAATTTCACTGGGATCATAGATCTAGTGAGTTCCAGCCCTGGATGTTTTAGTGGTTAGAAGAGTTCCTTGACCCTAACTTAAAAATCTTGGTCTGAATTCCAGCTTATTTGTCTAACATTCCAAATGGTAGGCAATAAAGTAAAACTAAAAAATATGTCAAATATTGCTTTCAGATTTTTCAGTTGAGGTTTTTATAGCCCCTAACACCTTAAGTGAGGAACACTAAAAATGACAAGGAAACCTGCTTTACCATCTTTCCTTTGTTCTCAACACCCGTGTTTCTCAAACTTTAGCCTGCTTCAGAACCACCTGGAAGGCTTTTGAAAATGCAGATGGCTGGGCTCCACCCCCAGAGTTTCCAGGTTCAACAGTCTAGGGTAAAATCCATGAATTTGCATTTCTAACAAGTTCCTTGGTGAAGCTGATGCTGCTGATCAGGGACTCCTTTTTGAGAATCACAGCTGATTTCACAATGCAGAAACAAAAGAAAAAAACTCTGCTATAGCCCTTTCCACTTTCATCCTAAATTTGCCTCAGTTGACCCTGTAAGAAAACTAATGATTGCATTTACTCCCTGATTTAACAAACTTGAAAGTTATGTTCTGGGAGTGTGGGCAAGTTTTGTGTTTTAGTTCCATAATGAAATCTAGGCTTCAGCATCATTAACCAATCTGCTACATAATGAAAATTAATTATTATGGTCATTAGACTAAATGGCTTCTGTCATCTGCAAAGACATAATTGGTACAGAAAATTGTTTCACAAGTATGAAATAATCAATCAGCAAAGGCTGGCTGTACCCATGATTTTTTTTTTTTTTTCTCTACTAGTTTCCAATGGACCAGCCCAGAAATCACTTAAGAACAAGAAGGGGGTGGGGAGATGTCATGGGTTACTCTGACAAGGAGTGGGGATGTGTGGCCTATGCATTCTAAACTATACAACATCATCTTTAAAGTGCACTTTTCAGAATTCCAGGGGAAGACAAACCTTAGGGAGACTAAGAAGGGGCTGGAGAAAAGTACTTTCTCCCTAAGGCACATTCTACAAAAATGTCACCCTTTAAACAGATTTAAAGTAATATGGTAACATGATAGTGGGAAAGATGGTGGTACAAAGTCAATGAAGGAAGCAATGGGAAATATGCACAAATGAAATATCAGAAGCGAAACCATGAGATGCTTTGAGGAGAAAGTCACAGGAGAACACCTATTTTATGGACTCCCCAGTGTAGGTCCCACCTCCACACGAGCTGCCAAGTTTGTTTTATCAGATGACCACACCTCTGAGAGAAGAAGGAGGTCATCAATCCTGGGGAATTGCCAGAGGGAACTTGCTTGGCAATCAATGTCCTTCAAAGGTTCAAAAAATGAAAAAGGCTTTTTCATTTTTATTGGTTTTTTAAACGCCATATACTTGAAACGAGCCTCTCTCTCAAAGGCTATTTCCTTGTCTGTCTGAATACTCAAATCTACAACGTCATTTAACAAGTATTTATTTCACATCTACTTCTTCAGGGTGCAAGATTTAAAAAGCATTTATTGGTAACTGGGATGGGGAAAGGGACAAGGTTATAAAAGAAATAGAAACCTTGTTCTCTACCCTTAAGAGCTCAAAATCTGGTTGGAGAGACAAAAATAAACAAAAGTAATTACATCTGAACAATACAAATTAACATATCTCCCAGTAAGAATATAAAAGCAATTTAATTAGAGAGGAAAATTTTCCTTATGGATTAGCATGAGGCGATATCAAATGCAGACTCAGACGCATCTGTGGGTATAGATAAATATTCCTATGAATGAGAGGCTGATTTTGACCCCAATATATGCACAAAACAAATGGATGTTGACATGTGCAAAGACGACTGGGATCATTTAGCTGATAAATAAATTACTAAATTAAGCAGCCTCAATCAAGCATTGTTTGTAGGGATACCATACTACCAAATTTTATCATGTTTGCTTTGAAGAAAAGTTCCTCATGCAAAAATGCAGCTAATTGTACATTGTTCTAAATAATATCAGATGTAGAAGGTAGCAATTTAGGGAAGATTGCTCCTAAGATAACAATATTGAACAAACATAATAATAATGGCCTATCATGAATTCAAAAACAGGGTCAGCTACTCTACGTATGCTTCCCTACCCCCCCCATCCCCCAGAATAAGGGAGGATGTAAGGAACCAGAGCAAACTGAGCCATGCGCTTTCCATTTTGAGCCTACTTCTTCCCCTGATTGCAGTGTAAGCATTTGACTGTTTTTATTGCTTCATCAGTACCAACCAGAAAAGGACCTGAACATAGAGAGCCCTGTGAACATGCAAAGTCTAACAGTCTTCATTAAAATGAAGAAACTGACGCATCCATCTATCTCTGTGGGAGTTAGTTGCTTACATATATCTGAGGGATTTGGCTGAGTACAACATTTTTTTCCAATCCCCATTGTTTATAACAAGTCTTTTATCATCTTGAAGTCTGAATTAACATTTCTGTCTCTACCAGCTTAGCTGTTTTTCCATTTGGCAAACTCTAGGTTTTTCCTGTTGTCTTCCCTTTGGGGCACGAATTAGCATAGTTGTGCAATGTTTATTGTTTGTTATTCCTTAATTTTTTGATGTCATCCTTGAAGATGTCAAATCCTCTTCCCTGAGTTGTACTGGAAAAGCCAAAGATTTCCATGAAGGGGGGGCGGTTTTGGGAAGATGGAATATTTGATAGGAGCCTGGGGCTTTATTGGTGAAGCTGTTTTGTTTTAAGCATATTCAGCAAGCTGTTCTCTTAAAGGCTATTTCAGTAGACTCTCCCACAAACCCTATCCCACTACACACACACACACACACACACATACCATTGTTCTAACTGTAGAGTCAGGACAACAGTTGCAGATAAGGGAGTTCCACAATATGGAGGCAGTAAGCAATATAACTAGAAGTTCCATCTTTGGAGTGAAATTATCTCCTGGTTTTAAATCCCAGCACTGTCCCTTACCAGCTGTGACCTTGGACCTCTCATTGAACTACTCAGAGCCTGAGTTTTCAATTCTATGAAATAAGAGAAAAAATACCACCCAAGAATAGTGTGAGGAATAAATAGTATATATAAAATGTTTAGCAGAATACCTGCTAAGCGCATCACTAAGATACAATATATCAGTAATTATAGCTTTTGAATGATTATGATAAGAGCTTATGAATAAGTATCAATTTTTGATGATCAAGGGGTAAATTATTCTGTCTGTAGATTATTCAGTAGCCCGATTCCTTATCCCCACAGCCCTCATTTCTCTATTCACACAAACCATCTCATTTCTTATTCTGACAACCTCCCCTAGACTATCAAAGGGACAGGAAGTAAAATCATTTCTAGTACTATTTCATAGCTCTAACACAGGTGCATTGGGAAAGCAGTTGAATTAAAAAATGGGGCATTAGCTATTAAAGATTCAATTATCTCTATTCTTCCTTCCCCCACTTGAGGAAAGTCAGCAGTAAGGGGGGAAAAAAGCATTGCATTAAAGTGCTTTAGGAATGTCTTGGGGAAAATAAATATGCAATCTAAATGCAAGGTATCATTATATTATTATCACACTGCATTCATTTAATAAGAGATTAAAGTGTTCCGGTTCACAGCAACTAAACTTGCTTCAAACTTTCCCACGGTTTCTTTCATATTCTTTATATGAAGGAGGCTCCCATTTAGGACAACTGCTGCAATATGTTGGTTTTAAACTAAGCCCCTTTTGGAGATTGGAAGTATATTTAATCCAATCATAAAATTAACTGCTCACTTGTTTTCTCAGATTCATTTCTTCCCAAGCTAAGGTAACCTCACCCAATCATAAAGGCCAATAACAATGAGGATATAACTGCAGCCGCTTACTCCACTATATTCTAGGGTACATTCCCTGACCCCTTCCTTCTAGAACTCCAAGAGGAAAGAGAGTTTGGGCAATCTCAGGGATGTTAAGAGGTCTGACAAATCTGCATGGCAGTGTCTGAGTTATAGGTTGGTTTCTCTAAAAGCAGACACTAAGAAGAAGTTTAGGGTACAAGATTTTTATTAGAGATCACACTTGGGGGGAAGAAGAAAGAGGATGGAGCAGAGGAGGAAATCAAATTGTGTGGTAGATCCCATAAAGCCTTAGTCAACCTAGCAGAGAGTTCTCAAGCAAGTATTTTGCCATCAGAACATCTCCCATGGCACAAAATGCCTGGATTTTTACATCTCTGTCATGCTTAATCATTCCAGGTGACTGAGGATTGAGGCAACAAGCCCTTCCTTAAAGAAGATCTGGGTCCCTCATGCTCCTCCTCTCAAGACTGCCCTCCTTCCCCCAATGTGTAAGATGGAAAGGAATGTGCAGATGGATGGCCAAGTGTTTTCATAAGGGTCCAAGACTGAGTCCCTTCTAGTTAAATATTCTGCCAGTGGGAAGTAAAATGACTTTAAAACAGTAAACAAGCAATGACTGTTCCTGACATTTCATTATCCCCTTTCCTTCTAAGCTTATTCCTTTTCCATTAATCCTTACATTACTGAACAGATACCACTTTCTACCCAGTAATCTAAGGTGGAAATTTAGAGGGCATCCTTGACCCTTCCTTGTCGATCTCCCCACATTCAGTTAGTTGGACTCTATCTATAGAATCTATCTTCTCCTACCCTTATCCCCTCATCTCTTCATCTGCTCACACAACCTAAGATAAGGTTTTATCACTTCTCATCACACCTACCTATCCTTCAAAACTCAACAAGTGCCTCCCCGTTCTGGGAAGGCTTCCCTAATCCCAACCTCTGCTGGCCTCTAAAAGAGCTCTTGCCATCTCTTACCCAATTGTTGGTTTACTTGCCCATCTCTCTACTGGACTTATTTGAATTCATATCCCAGCATCTAACATGGTGACTCAAACTCAGAAAGATCCTTAATATCTGTGTGTTGAATGTGTCTATTGTCCAGCTGTTATATGAGAAGCACCATGCTAATTTGGGCTGTGGGGCCACAAAGAAACAGCCTCAGCCCTCTAGGAGGTTAAATGCAATCACATCAAAGGGGAGAAGGAAAAGAAAGCAAGCCTCAGGACACTAGGAAAGAAATCAAAATAGAACAACACCAATAATAAAAATGCATGTGAAAATGAAGCAACTGTGGGAGAAACATGAAAGCAGAGCAGAGTAAAGAAGCTAGAGAAGGAAAAGAAATGCTGTAAAGACTTATCTCCCAAACTACTGATTGAATGATGGAAAACTAATGTGGAAGAAAGCCAGAGGAAGGCATGGCCTAATCTAGCCATATTTAAAATGGCCAGAGGGGCACTTGGGTGGCTCAGTCGGTTAAGTATCCAACTCTTGGTTTAGACTCAGGTCATGATCTCAGGGTCATAAAATCGAGCCCCACACTCAGTGCACAGGGTCTGCTTGAAGATTCTGTTCCTCTGCCCCTCCCCCCATGCACATGCACTCTCTCTAAAAATAAATAAATAAATCTTAAAATTTTTATTTAAAAATAAATAAATAAACAAAATGGCCACAGACCAGGGTAAATGAGGGAATAAATAAGTTAATCAATTAATTTGTGTTAAATAAAAATTTAAATGACCAGAAAGCATGAATCAATCCTTTACAAATTTTGACATCACCCCTTGTTTTAGTTTCTACTAAGTACGGTGGGCTTGGAAAATAAATAAAAAGTACTAAACAAAATTTAGCAGAAACCTACTCATAGTTCAATTTCATATTTCATGAGACAAAATCATAAGGTATAATATAAGATTTTATTGGACAGAAGCAACAACAGAAGGAGGCCCCAGCCCTGCACATGCTGACAGTCTTATTTTTTACAAAATGAAAATCATACAACTCATTAAGAAGAAAATGAAATAAGGCTCTGAGTCCTTGCTGATATAGATACACACAAAATGGACCAGGAAATGCACTATCATATTTTACACCAGATCATGATGTCCTCGAACTTGTTCTTCTACATAATCCCACATCAACTCAGAGGCAGGCACAGAATAGTGAAAACAAGTAATGAAAGCCTCTTAGAAGAGACAAAACCTAAGGTGACATATAAAAATGGGAAATATGAAGAGAGGAAGTCTGTTGCATTCCTAGGAGATACACGGGATATGAATTAACATATCAATAGCATTAAAGAAATAAGGGGTATAAAAATACCTTGAAATGTTTAATTATTTTTTTTTAAGATTATATTTATTTATTTGACAGAGAGAGACACAGCAAGAGAGGGAACACCAGCTGGGGGGAGTAGGAGAGGGAGAAGCAGGCTTCCCGCCAAGCAGGAAGCCCAATGTGGGGCTCCATCCCAGGACCCTGGGATCATGATCTGAGCCGAAGACAGACGCTGAATGACTGAGCCACCCAGGTGCCCTGAAATATTTATTGTTTTTTAAGATTTTATTTGTTTACTTGACACAGAGAGAGAGAGAGAGCACAAGCAGGGGGAGCAGCAGAGGGGGAGAGAGAAGCAGGCTCCCCACTGAGCAGGGAGCCTGGCATGGGGCTAGATCCCAGGACCCTGGGATCATGATCTGAGCCAAAGGCAGACACTTAACAGACTGAGCCACCCAGGCACCCCATACCTTGAAATGTTTAAACAAAAAAGGACTTACTAGAATATTCTAGTCCTTCCTCATTTCCTCTATTTTCCCCTCTCAATCCCTAATTGTTAGACATTACTAAGTTCTCAGTCCTCAGCATTCTTTTCTCTCTTAACAACCTTAAATTACCTTTAAAATAATCCTAAATTATCCTAAAATTTTGAGATTTGCTGTGTAGCTTTTCCCAAAACATAAGAATTTCAGATTGAGTCTATTCATGTGAAAGTCACATCTAGTGATATCGTTTAAATGATATCTTATTTCTCCTTTTTTGTTTCTACAACCATGATCAAATTCAGATTGATATTACCTCTCTTATGGATTACTATGATACTACCCAAGCCTGAGCCAGGCCACACACTGCTGCTTCATCATTGTGCTTAAAGCACTCTTTTTTTAGGTTGTCCCCTGTTCAAATGTTCTTATTCTTCACTCTAGTCTACAAAGTTAGACTCCAAACTTGGGCCTTAGACTCCAAACTCCTCATAGGTATTCAAGAGCTTCCATTATCTGGCTCTGTCTACTATCCCGCGTTGTCAGTTGCTCCTGAAACAAAGCCTTCATTCCAACCAGCTCACCAGATCTCTGTCCATCCAGTATCTTCAAAGCACACAAAGCATACTGCTAACACTGTGAATAGTAGTACTGAAGCTTAAAGATGTTAGGTACTTTAATCAAGAACATGTTGTTTAAAAAAAGGGGGGTGGTGGGCACCTGGGTGGCTCAGTTGTTAAGCATCTGCCTTCGGCTCAGTCATGATCCCAGAGTCCTTGGATCGAGTCCCACGTCGGGCTCCCTGCTCAGCAGGAAGCCTGCTTCTCCCACTCCCACTCCTCCTGCTTGTGTTCCTGCTCTCTCTATCTCTCTCTCTGTCAAATAAATAAATAAAAATCTTAAAAAAAATAAAAAATAAAAATTAAAAAAGGGGGGGACCTCAAACTCAAGTCTTTCTTACTCCAAAGCTGCCCTCACTGGTTCTTGAATTTTTTTGCATCCAAAAGCTGTACTCTTTACCACTCTGCCCTGTTTTTCTTATCAACCAAAGCAAGTATAAGTTGGAAATAGCAACAAAAAGTCTAGCTCCACGCTGTATTGTGTAAGACTGATGAATCACAGACCTGTACCCCTGAAACAAATAATACATTATATGTTAATAAAAAAAAAGTCTAGCTGCATTAATAACCACATTAGCCAAGACTTATACATGTACAATTCTGAAAGACAAGCACATATCTAAAGATTGATGCCTCACTTAAATATATACGCTAAAAAGAGATGAAAGTATATTTAACTGAGCCTAGCTCCTTGATATAAAACAAAAAATGTATGAATCAAAGGCTTCTATGAAATCAGAAAATATTTCTATGAGTGAATGAAGGTTTTCAAAAAGTAGCTCCTGGGAGAAAAAACCAAATAGATTTATAATTCCACACTTCTCTCCTCACAAAGACAATGAGCTAGAGTTTGGTCTCTCTTTCATGCAAATTATGTACTTATGAGTTTATGTCAGTTTCATTCTCTCCTTGTACTGAAATCAAAGCATATGAATAGCAGTTTCTCCTTTCTTGGTAGTGCTGAAGTCCCCAGAGCAGGGATCTATCCAAAGCCTATAATACTATGTTTTTCAGAGGTTGCAAAGTGGTGGCCTGAAGACTCAATCTGGCCTGCATGTGTGTGCCGTTGGCCCGCGCAGTATTCTCCTTTAACTGAATTAATCTCCAACATTCAAAATTCAAGAAATTTCACATGAAAATCCAGATTTCTAGACTTCCTTGGAAAAAACAGATCTGGGAACACTAGGCACACATTCCTTCTAAATCACTAGCCACTCCCTCTAGTTCAGGGCCAGGGTGGGCTCCATAATTCTACAGTCCTATTTGGCTGGTCCTTCAGTCAGGGCTACTGCCTTGTCTTACAGGCATTTCATTCCACATCCTCAGGTGTTAAAAGTGATCAAAGTCTTGGAAAGCATTTGTGGAAGGGGAGAGCACAATGAAGAATGTAAGAAAAACAGAAATAGAAAATCAGAACATAATTCCAGGGTTTTTGTTTTGTCTTTTGTTGTGTTTGAAATTATTCACTGAAATGCTTTTCTGTGAAGATGAAAAGTGCATCACAGTTCCTTCCACACTTCCTGATCCTTTTTCTGTCTCATCTGCTACTCGTAAAGTATACAAGAAAGAAAGAAAGAAAGAAAGAAAGAAAGAAAGAAAAAGAAAGAAAGAAAGAAAAAGAAAGAAAGAAAGAGAAAGAAAGAAAGAAAGAAAGAAAGAAAGAAAGAAAGAAAGAAAGAAAGAAAGAAAAAGAAAGAACTAAAGAGATAAAAGAACTATTTTAATTCCTTTTTCTCACAACTCCCACCTCTGCTTCCTTCCCCCAATTCTTGGTTTGGGAGATAATTACAGTCATGAGGTGATCAAATATTATAGTCATATTGAGAAAAGTCTGATATTTTAATAGGAACTTACAGAACAAACTAGAAGAAAGTGACATAATAGTTTGTGAAAACACTAGATTATAGGCATGAAAAATAACAACAACAAAATGGTAACCAAACAGAACACTAGGGATTGAGGTAGGGAGTATTCTTAAAACTAAATCAAGCAACAGAGTCAAGATCTTTAGTTTTAATGATGTCTTTAGGAAGGATATTTTATTCTATATGTATACTTTAAAATAAGCAGTCTCAGCAGTTTCCAGGGGTTATTATGTCATACCCTTCATGCTGCTGAATAAAAGTAACCTGTGATTAAGTAGCAATCCATGATTTAAGGAACAGATAGAATTCACTGAACATTTTATAAGAGCATTTCTAGTGGCTTCTCACCTCTGAGGAGCTAGTTTCGATTTATACACCGTAATTAATCAGATAGCCAGAGCTAGAGAGAATTCATCAAAGAAAATGGAAACTTATTTTTGGGTAATTAGCTACTCTGGTGACTGATCAGATAGTTACTTCTTTATTTTTTCTGTTCACTGCCAATTCCAACTATATATTTTATCTTATTATCTAGGAATCTCTAAGTGGAAAATGCCTAATAATTTCTCAAGCCTTGCTTCAGTGTCAATGAAGAAGATAATAGGAGAAAAGCTCTTTGCAAAACTGGTTTTCCAAACTTTGTATTTGGACTCCTTTTGAAATACTGGAATTCTATCTTGAATTTCCCATGGAAGTGGCTCTGTTTGAAAATATAAGGATAGAACAGCAGAAAATGTAATGAAGCACAGACTTAAGAGATAATCAGGATAGTAAAGAGAAAAGTAGACTTTCTGGCTTGAGGTTAGGACAATCCATTCAAAATCTTCTGGAGAAGAACAAAGAAGAAACTTACTAATTTGAAAATTATTGCCATTCTTTTTTCCAGAGCTACCACCAATTCATTAATGCCCCTTTTGAAAAATCTCTTAAATTTTTCATTTGGCAAACAGATTTTCTTCATTGCTTCATACTGATGGGGGGTAAGGGGGAGTGATGTCTTCTTATGTATAAAGTAAACCATATGAATGTGTAAATTTAGACAAATGGGAAAATAAATGGATGGTTATTATGCAAATAGCAAAAGCCAAATGGATATGTGAAATGTCTTAGACCACAGTGGCGCCTTCTCAAACAAATGTTCTTTTTGCTCTTGCCTTTGAGCTCCTCAACCCTTAAGAACCAAAATCAACTCAAGAGTTCTAGTGTTCAACCTTTAGCTTATATTTATTTCTCCTTCTTCTTAGTCTAAAATAGACTGGACAGTCCTACTATATATGGGCATCTATAGGGAGGAGGAAAGAATTAAGAAATAAGATTTTGCCATAAAATGAATAAACTCAGTTTGTGTAGTTCTTTCTTCAAGTTTACCAAACAAACATGAAACTAGTAGTAGAAAATTATCTTGCACCTTCTGATAATATTTATGCTCAGCCCCTCCTAGCATGCAAAATACTTTTCAGCTCTAGAATCATTTTCTTTTAAAATGAGAGGTTAAGTCGGAGCAATACTTTTCAATGGAAACTTATTTTTTGCAGGATTAGATTCTCCAGGGATGGCAACCACTAAGTTTAAATTCTAAAAATTTGAAAGTTTTCTAAAAAAATTCATGCCCTTTTTAAATTGTAAACTAACCTGCCCTCTCCTTTCCTGGCCACCTTGTCAGAGGAGAGCTCCTCAGGCTGTTGGCATGTATATTCCAAAGAAAGCTCCTCCAACACTGTGGGCCTAGGATCCTGCATTTCCTCCTCTCTCTCCTTAAACCATATAAGTCTTGCTTCTTAGCCTTGAGCCCATTGAAACTGTTCTACTGATGGCCATTACTGACCTTTTAATAACCAAATCCAGAAGGCTTTCCCCAGTCATCATGATTATATATCAAGTGTCTCTGCTCCAAATCATTGGTCTTGCTTATCCTCCAGCCCCTCTGGTAAGACCTGAGGTTTCAATATACCAATATATATTATAGTATATTACAGCATATGTTAATATTTAGTATTTCCCCTCCCTCACCATTAAGTTAACTTTTTCCAATATCAACTACCTGTTACTTAAACAATAAATGGCTCTAAAAACAACAACAACAACAACAAAAACAATAAATGGTTCTTTTAACCAATGGGTACTTGCTATAGGTCTGTACAACAAGATAGGTAAAGTCTCAACCTCAGGCTCAGGAGACTCCCAAGGCCTTCCTTGTTTTCCCTCTTTGGTCCCCTCTGCTCAGGCTTTATAAGTTTCACATCTCTTCTCCCAAGCATATCAGTAGAAGGGAAATCAGAGGCTGGGACCTGTGCTGACATTTGGATCTGGCGGTCTCTGACCCAAACCATTCAACCAACTTCTTGTGTGGGTCAATTTTATGGCTTCTGTGGAGCTAAAAGACACCACAAATCTTCCCTGAACCCATCAGAGCATGTGACAAAATTATACCTCCAAATGCCTGGCAATCAGCCATGGGAACTGGTATAGTCAGCTATTATCCGCCATTACTGCTCTCAGCCGTGGGCAGTAAGATGGAGATAGGATTAAAAGTATCATCCAAGGGGCACCTGGGTGGCTCTGCTGGTTAAGCATGGACTCTTGGTTTCAGCTCAGGTCGTGATCTCAGGGTCGTGGGATCGAGCCCTGCATTGGGCTCCGCACCCAGCGCAGAGTCGGCTTCAGATCCTCTCTCCCTCTCCCTCTGTTCCTCCCCTCCAAATAAATAAATAAATAAATAAATAAATAAATAAATAAAATCTTTAAAAAAGGGTATCATCCAAGCAATAGGAGGAGAGACCAAGACCAAAGTTCTTAAAAATGCCTGTGCCACTCTTCAAGGTATCTTTTGTTTGACTCTTCAGATTTACTCTCCAGTCTTCTCCAGCCTACTCTTTGCTAAATGGCTGACCAACATGGACCACATGAATGGGGCTCCAGGGATCCCTATTTTCTGACTGGGTTTGATCAATGGGACCCCTTCCAAGAAATCAAGACAGGGAAAAAAGTAAAGTTGGCACATTATTCTTCCAGCTCCCTCCCTACAAAGTTGCTTGGACGGACGGCTCCCACAACACCACAGAATTTAGGTGGACTTCACCGATTCTCTCCTTCTGGATCCTGGTGACCCTTCCCTCTCTTACCTTTCAGGCCTAGTTGATGGAGCTTCTGCTGCTAGCCCTGGGTTCCTGCATTTCCCTTACAGTTCTCCTATACCCCACCCACATCTTTCTAATTGGTTCTCACCTAAATAAAACTCCGTAAATTATCCTAATTTTAGCATACTTTCTATTTTCATTTGGTAACTTGACTGACATTCCCAAAAAATAATCTATAGAGTTTTTGAATAAGACCTATCCTAGGCCTCAAATCCGAACCTTAGGAGATGAAGCTTAGGAAACCATTTTCAGCAAGATTTTTAGTTGATTTTTAGTGTTTGTGAGCCCCTGGTTTTAAGCAGAGATTGGCCAACTGCCCCACAGTCCAAATCCAACCTGCCCCTGTTTTGGTACAGTCTGTAAGCTAATAATGGTTTTCACATTTTTAAATGGTTTTTAAAAATCTAAATAATTGGATGATGTAAAAATTGTATGAAATTCTGTCCATAAATAAAGTTTTATTGGAACATAGCCATTTTCATTTGTTTACATTTGGCTGCAGCTACTTTGGTACTACAATGGCAGAGTTAAGTAGTGACAACAGAGATCATGTGGCCCACAGAGCCTAAAATACTTACTGTCTGGCTCTTTACAGAAAATGTTTGTAGACTCCTGGAAGGATATAGTCTTATTCTTGATCTCTTCCTGAGACAACTCCCTATTATCTCTTTGGACTGAATACCAAGATAATTTCTCAAGTCATATAGGCCACTGATGATGCAAAGTAATGCTGTCCTCTGCATTTGGAATGACAATTCCAGCTTTTATGTGGTTGTGGATATATTTATTCATAGGGATATTTACATGAGTACATATGGTATTTTAAGTATTTGAATCAGAGCTAATGAACGCTATAATTTTATACTTCTAAGCATCCAGACTTAGAATCCCTGTTCTGCTACTTATTTGTTGTGCAACTTTGGGATGTTACTGTCTTCACATTTATATAATTTAAGATCTGTCCCCTAAATTGTTTTGAAAAATAAAAGAGAACACTTTATGAAAAAGTGTAGCATAAGATACTTACTAGATTAACTATAGCTCTTCATTCCTTTCCTCTACCTTCATCCTACATCCTACCTACCTTTCCTTTACCTTCATCCTACCTGCAACTTTACACACTAAAAAGTCAAGGGACAAGAACCTATCCTTCACTGAGGACTTTCTCCAGTGAACTGAAAGCTTCCAGCTTATTTGGGAAGGCAAAACAGGCCTTAGAAATGCACTAAAGAGAAAATGAACATCACAGAGGTTTTTATCTTGTCTAACACAATAGCCCACACCCTGTGGGCACTCCATAAACACTAACTGAATTGGATTTTATTATGCTGTTAGACCACATCCAATTCCTTTGCTGCCTCCATCATCAGAAACGCTGGATTAAAGTATATGAAAATAAACAGTTTACCCATTGGTCCATGCTCTGAAAGGAAAACTTGCATGTCACAGTTGAGACATTATGCTTTGATAGATTCTACCCTTGGGGTCCGCTTTAAAAGTGTAGCTTTAGTTTCTCTTTTATCGGTATACAAAAGTTTTCCAAGAAACATGAAGACTTTAAAGGCTTGCCACACAGCATACATCATGTTGTAGAATCACCACAGTACTACCAATTGAAATTGGCTTAAAGACAAATGAAGACTTGCCACAACCTAAGAATGGAAGATTGGAAACAAGAGGTAAATCTATCACTTAATTCAACTTTTCCACATTTGCTGAAAAATAAGAAACTATATATATAATTCCAGAGTTGTAAAATACCTTAGAGATGATGTCTTCAAAGGGTTTTCACATTGGAGCCCTGGGGGTCTTTGGCAACAACTTAGGAGACAGGGAGATCCAAATTGGTTGGATCCTTTCAACCCCAACTACTTCTTCCACCACAGAAACTTTGTTTTTGTCTTTTTTGTATGTTGGAGTTTTGTATGAGATTTAGTTTAAAAAATTAGTCTCACCAATAAAAAAAAAGTTTGAAAGCTAGTGACTTATCTCTCTTACATTGTAGATCAGAGATTAGCAAGCTTTTTCTGTAAAGAGCCAGACAGTAAATATTTTAGGCTTTGCCTGCCATACAGTCTCTATCACAGCTACTCAATTTGACCATTTTAGGCGAAAGCAATGATAAGCAGTATGTAAACAGGTACGAGTAGCTGTGTCCCAATAAAACTTTATTTACAGAAACAGGTGGCAGGCTGGATCTAACTGTAGGCCATAGTTTGTCTACTCTGTCGCAGATGATAAAAATAAGTTAAAATGACTAATCCAAATCACTAACCAGGTAGTTAGTAACAGCAAGGAGACCAGGATTCTTTCCCTACATTGTTGTAGATTAAGAAAAATAAAAATGTACAAGATACCTTATCTTTTGAAGAGTAGTGGAAAATATCAGGAAAGGTTCTATCCAGGAAATATTTCATGAATGCCTCTCCTGTGGCCAGTACTGCCATAATCCTTCCATAATCCCAATCAATACTTTTCTTATAATAATTTGCCCATCACTATACCCAAAAAATAATGCCTCAAGGTGAAAAATAAATTTATAATGTTCTTATAATCTAACTCATTTGGTCTTGTCAATGTTGTTCAGTAAAAGAATATATCACTTAATTAACTATTGATTTCATCTGTCTACCTATAGCAAAATGGCATCTAATATGTTGTAAGTAAAAATTTATTTAATGTCTGCAACTTAGTGAATAGATCACGATGTGGTCATTCAAGCCTTAAGCACTCCTTAAATGGGGATGAATTGCTCTCTGTCTTCCTCTCCATCTAAGTACACCTCTGGCTGTGATGTCAACGTAACAGACCCTGATTGCTAACATTAGGGTACTTCTCCTAACAAAAGGGAGGCTCGTCATCCAGTTATCAAGGTCCCATTCATGAAGGCTCAATGCAGGAGATTTAGCTGCTGCTCTTAAGATCCTGCTCCCCATATTCTGGTCTCTTTAGCTGTTATCTAAACTAGGGAACAGAAGGCTCAGAGAGCAAAGGCAATTAATGCAAATCTGTCATTGATGCCTTCTGACACTCCTTTTCTATCCCTAAATTCAGTACTATTTTGACCTTTCCCACATCAGGAGTTTCAGTTTCTTCTTACACCCTTCTCCTTCACAGGATAGTAAAAACCCAACTGGAAGGAGTGGTAAATTAAATCAGAGCATATGGGAAATACCACATACCCCTGTAATTCACAGAACATATGAGGCAATGAGGAACAGGAGAAACTAAAATTGCTATTATGTACATCTATTCATATGACAGTTGTAATGAAAATGGAAAATAGTTTTAGCATAACATTCCAGTTAAGTCTCAAGATGGTTGTGTTGTGGTTTTCCTTAGCTGATCTGCCTACAGACAATAGAGACCTAAGATTTCTTAGGAAATAATTACAAAGATTCACAACTCCAAATGCCCACAAAACATGCATCAGAATTTTCAAAAAATTTAAAGGGACAGTTCTTATAAGAGGATTCGTATCATCTTAAACCATGGAAATTAGGATTACCTCCTACCTCTCTAGCCAAAACCATAGAATATTTCCAAAAGAAAATTGATCATTTGATCATTTATATTCTATTTACTCTTTAGAAAAATGGGATCTTAAAGCTAGAAAGGATCTGAAAAATTGCCCACTTAAATACCTTGATCTTATTCCTAAGGAAATAAAATTCAGGAAGATTAATAACTGTTTTCCAAGATCTCATTGGTTGGCAGCAAACTTAGGTCTAGTACCCAGGTTCTAATCCCCATTTAGAAGTTCTACCTGCTACACCATTTGGCCTTTTCCATTCCAATCATATTTACCATGGTTGTAGTCTTAGACAGAATCTTTTTTTTAAGCATCTTTTGTTTTTAAAACAAAGCAATCAGTAAATACTTTCCAGCTCTTTTCACAGATGAAAGATTGGCAGGATAAAAACCTGGTGAAAATTGTTCAAGATTACTCACGGAGTTTACAGTAAAGGCAGAAAAGGTAGTTTTTGTTTGTCTTTCATCTTTGTTTTTTCCTTGTTTTTAATTTTCCATCCACATCTTGGGCCAAGCTATCACCTCTCCTCAATGAAGTGGCTGCTGGTTTCCATGAAATTGTTTGTTTAGCTCATGACTATGAATACAGGTAAATCACCAGTGCTTTCCCTCACTAGCCTTTTCAACCCACTCCAGAAGATTGGCATTAACTCTTATACATTTGAAGCTCTGTTGCTTTTAATGTCCTTTTTAGTGTAGGGCTTCTTAAAAATTCTGTTTCCCATGAAACCTAATTAGACGTTCTTCATTATCACATTTCTACATTCTCTCTTCTTAGCTGTAGCCCTTTGTTAGCACTTAGTTAGTGCCTCATTACTTATCTCTGCCCACCCTCCCCCTCACTGCAGTTAGTTGGCTTCAGAAAAAAAAAAAAAAGAAGAAAAAAGAAAACCTACACACACACTCACAGAAAACACTGAATGGTCTAATCAGGCAACCAGAGAAATGTATGGCTGGAGGGAGAGTGAGCTAAAGCAGGGTCCCATTTCAACTGAACTAATATAGAAGATTTCATTACTCCATAGAAATTGAAGATCCTAAATTATTAATCCCCATCCCCCTGCTTATTGTGTTTGGTTTTTGAGTTTTGTTTTAATGAAGCATAAAACCTGTGTGGCCTCTTCAACTGCCAAACCCAATATTTTATTTTTAACGAAAAGGTGCTCTGGCTTCCAGAGAGAAATTGAGTCACACTCAGAAGTTAGTTAACTCGTAAGAGAAGTTGTTGAGATAGTGGTCAGAGCAAGAGCAATGGAATTAGTGTAAGCGCCATTGATTAAAATTACTTTAAAAAGATTCAGTGCTTATTATGTGGAAAGTACTCTCTTCATACCAAGTGCTAGCGAGGATGTGGAGTAACTAAACTCTCATATCCTGCTGGTAGGAAGGAAAATGGTAAAGCCACTGTGAAAAATGGTGTAGCAGTTTCTCATACAGTTAAACATACATTTATCATATCAACCAGAAATACCATTCCTAGTTATTTACATGAGTGAAATAAAAACTTGCAATTGTATGCAAATCTGTATACAAATATTATAGGAGCTTTATTCACAATTTCCAAATACTAGGAACAACCAAAATGTCCTTCAGCTGGAAAATGAATAAGCAAGCCATGCTACATCCACACGATGGAATACTACTGACCAATCAAAAGGAACAAACTAATGATACATGCAACAACATAGGTAAATCCGGAGGGGGAGACGAACCATGAGAGATGATGAACTCTGAAAAACAAACTGAAGGTTCTAGAGGGGAGGGGGGTGGGGGGATGGGTTAGCCTGGTGATGGGTATTAAAGAGGGCACGTTCTGCATGGAGCACTGGGTGTTATACACAAACAATGAATCATGGAACACTACATCTAAAACTAATGATGTAATGTATGGTGATTAACATAACATAATAATAATAATAAAAAAAACATAGGTAAATCCCAAATGCATTATGCTACATGAAAGAAGCCAGACTCAAATGGCTATATGCCAAATGATTCTGTTTATACAACATTCTGGAAAAAGCAAAAGTAAAGGGAAAAAGAATGGATCAGTGATCACTAGAGGCCAGAGGTTGGGTGTTCGAGGAGGGGTTGACTATAAAGGACCACAGAAGAATGGTGGGGAGAGGGGATGGAAGCATTCTGTTTCTTGATGTGATGGTGATTACATGCCATATATTTGTCCAAAACTCATAAAACAACATGCCAAAAAGGGTGAATTTTACTGTATGTAAAGTATACTTTAAACAAAAAAAGCTCTGTGTTTGGCACTAACAAAAAACACTATCTCCATCCTCATACATTAAAAAATTAATTTGGGTGGGGTACCTGGCTGGCTCTGTTGGTGGAGCCTGTGACTCTTGATCTCGGGGTTGTGAGTTTGAGCCCCACATTGGGTGTGGAAATTACTTAAAAATAAAATCTTAAAAAAAATCATTTGGAAAGACTGAAAATTTTCCAAAAGAGACAAAGATGTTTTGAAAGCTATACTAATTCCCAAATAGATATGGGACCTAATTTTAACATTGTTTAGGACTCATGTTAAAAGCTGTCCTTTCAGTCCAAGAAAATAGAGAAAATACATGTGTACATATTGAGTAGCCACCAGGGTGTGGGTTTGGAGCCACAGGTGGTCACCACTGCATAGACCATAAATGCAGAGGAGTTCAGAAGCAAATCAGGCCCAATAACAGTAGTTAATATTTAGCAAGGCCCTGCTATACACCAGGAACTTCCCTGTGTGCTTTACATTTCTTATCTCACATAATCCTCTCTACAATGTTGTGAGGTAGGTATTCTTCAGCATCATTTTGTAGATAAGGAAAGAGAGGCCCAAAGAGGTCAGTCTCCTGGATCACATGGTAAGTGATGGAACTAGGATCACTGTGGGTTGTGAATTGGGATATCTGAAGAAAGGGGAACTTCAGTTCTTCAAAGGTACCTTCAAAGGTGTGACTAAGGTTCAGAGGTGTGTCCATATGTGGCATAAGAGGGAAAACGAGTAAACCAGCTCAGCTGGAACAGGATATTTTCCTAAAGAAAATAATAGAGGGTACCATTAGCAAGTTAGGGAAAGAGCAGCTTATAGAGGACACTAAACGGCAGACTGATAAAGTTGAAATTTGTTCTGTGGTTCTTTGACCTCACACCATTGGAGATGTTTGAAGAAACAGCAGCCAGTCTGGACAGTTAACTTGAAGACTGGAGTGAAATAATCTTTGCTGAAGATTAGCCAGTGTGTCAGGGATGCTCCTTGGGCTCCCTGGTGGTAGGGAGAAACCACCATGGTGTAGATGGGGGTAGAAGGTGCTTTCCCTGTATTATCTTACTTTGAGCTCACCTCAGCCCCTGGAGTAGTCCCTATTATCTCCATTCACCAATGGGATGACTGAGGCTGAAAGAAGGTCAGTGATTTGCATTACAGTTCACTGCCAGGTAGAGGCAGATCTGAGACTGAAGCCCAAGTGCACATGACACTTCTTAAATTCACAAGGCTGAGAGCTCTTGGAGGTGAGCAAACCCATCAGGGATACTCATAGTAGTTCAGGGCACTTAAGTAATGCTTCCTAAAATGGAAGGAAGGATCTTACTAGGTAATGTGGCAGAAGAATTGGCAGTACTTCCTGACTAGTTGGATATGAGAGAAAGGAAAAATCTAAGGTGTCCAAATTGCCTGGGGAATTAGAGGCCTTAATGACAGAAACACACACTGGAATGCCACACAAATAAACCTTAACATAACCTGAAACTCAGGAACAAATTATTTAAGTACTGAATTTCTACTGATTCTACAAATGTGGAATAGCCTCACCTATGTACCCAGAGTTTCCATCTTCTTCTCTTTCCCATCCCTAGTGCCTCTTGACTCCCCAAACAAGAATGCTAAGAAAAAGCAAGCCCATCTGCAAACTAGTATGCAGAGAGAAGGAATGTACACGGCCAGGTCAGCTACCCAAGTCCTCAGATGCAAGGTCATTAGACCAGAAAAGGTTGACTTTTATGATTTTTTAGAGTCCCAAGTGTCTTCCTGACTCCAGGAACTTACAGTCTGTTGTTAATAAGTTTAATAAAGAAAGACCCTTGCAAGTCATTCAAATACTGAAGAAATGAAAAACATTCAGAAATATGTCCTTTTTTTTTTTTAACCTTGGTCACCCATTTGTTCAACAGTAATTTACTAAGCATTTACTATGGACCAGGCACTCTGTTTGTGTTAGGAATATAATAATAGTTTACCAATCTAGCCATCACAGAGCACAAAGTTTGGTTATCAAAAGGATTGCAAATAAAACCTTTGAAAAAAAAATCTAAGTCTTCCAGAATCCTAGCACATCCTTTATATTAGAGGCCAGTTTGTTAATGTGATACCTAAGCTTTTAATTTTATTTCTGGTATTCCAGTGTTTCGCTAAGAATATCTGCTGTTGCTTTTATTTACTCCTTACTCTTGAGGAGGTGGGAAAATCAATGTTGTACCATGGCATATATGTGGTGGCCAGGAAAGCATGCCACTCAGATCTCCTGCTGTGGGGAATGTAATTGACTGACCTATCCCAGCTGCTCTGCTCAGAATCCACCACCACATTCATGCTGAGACAATGCTTCCCACAGGCTACTCCCAGCCAGGGACTAAGCCTTTAGGTTCACTAACACAGACCCCGTCCTGTGAGATGGAGGACCCTTCTACAGAAGATTCTGGTTCTAGGGCTTCCCATCATCCTGAATGCAAACTTTCTTACAACTGGACTCTAGTCGGAGACTCTTCCTGCCCACCTTTCTATCTGCCTTCCCTCTCTCCTTCCCAGAGGTCAGACCTGCATGATGCCCTGAAGGCCCTCCCACCTTCTCCAGCTCTCTGCCTGCCCTTTACCCCTTGCAGCCTTTTCTCCAATCAATCTCTTGCTGTCTAATCCTGTCTTGGTGTCTGCTTCTCAGAGAACTCAAACAAACAGTGAACACAAGCAATAATTTTCAAGCTTGCCTTCTACAGTAAACTCTCCTCATTAATACTCCCTAAAGGTACGCCTTTAAACTTGTAAATACCCATTCATAGCAACTTGCTGTTTTATTAGTATACAAGTATTTGTGAAGGAGTTTCAAGAGTACATACTTTGTCTTTGGTGCTATGCAATAAAAAACCTTGTTTTAGTCCATTAAGAGAAAACCTCCTTATTCCTTGGGTTCTGGTCCAAAACAGAGTTGAGGGGTTACTGTGGTTAGTGGACAGCTGTGGGCTATGACCTCATGCTCTCCAATCCTGCTTCTTCCTCTTACTAATCATGACAGACAAGCCACTTAACCCCTCTGAGACTGTTTCCTCTCTAATATGCAGATAATAATATCCTCCTTGCTGACTTCAAAAGACTGTTTTAAGGATCAAATGATTTAATCATGTGAAAGTGCCCTGCAAACTAGAGTACTATACAAAAGCAAGATATTATAATTATTGTCTTCTAATAGTAAATGCGATTAACCAACTTTCTTCATATTTGCTGAAGGACAAGCACTGGATATAAACATACACATGTCAATAACAGAGTGGGGACAGTTATTAAACTGTGAGAGCACTATATACCGAGTTATGTAAGCCAATCTCCCAGCATTGAAATTATAAACCAAGAGCTCTACTGAAATTACCTTAATGTCTATGGATGAAAGTGAATATAAGATGCTGGTTTAAGTGGAAAAAAAGAAAAAAGTAAAGTTTAAGGTGATTTCCAAACCACTGTGATTTGGATGAACCTTGGAACCAAATATAACACTTCCAACCTACTTGACTTCGGATAGTAATAATAAATCCCACCACACCAGTGACTTGAGGTTTTCCTTGGTTCGGTTATAACTTTTTATGGTAATAAAAGAAGAAAAATATTCTCAAAAGTCCATGGGTGTATGTGAATATATGTCTGTTTTCACCCCCAATATTGCGGTTGAATTCAGGTGTTTCTGTGTGATGATGAAGTTGGCATAAAAAAGCGAAAAGCACAAACGTATAGGGCTATCGGTTAATCTTTTGTGTAAGTATAAACCATTATAAACTTTATATAAGGAAAACTTATGAGATTTCTTTATAATGCTCTTAATCCTGAAAGCAATAGCTTCCATTTAAATTAGAAGTCTTCAATCAAAAAAAAAAAAATTTTTTTTTCAGAAAAATTCCTTCCTCCTGGTTAATTGCAAAATAAATAGATATCCAGAAGAAGACGGAGGCTGACTTCTTTGTTGACTGCCTTGAAATGAAAGCAATAGTTGGGTGGTGCTTGGGACTGTGAGAAACTAACCATTTCCTACCCTCAGTGTTTGCTTTGGGTTTCCTGTTTTATTACCTATGCCAAGCAAGTCTCTCTACATAGAAACCTGCAAGGTATATACACTCATCCATTAAAGAGAGACACCATGAAACATTGTTGGATATGAGAAACCAATTGATTGATTTCTTCTTGTTTTCTTTTCCTTCCTAAATCTTCTACCAGAACATTCGCCTCAAACACCAAAGGCATATACGATCAGTCTATACAATCAATACAGGGGGAAAAAAAAACAACTGAAGAGGTATAGGAATTTCTACTCATAGAATGTCCTAGAACAAGAACAAAAAGAAGATTGAAGGTTATTAAAGGTCACATTTTTTTTTCACCCAAAATGCATTCTTCAAGGGAGAGCCAGCTTTCATCAGCTTTTTCAGGCTTCCATCCTAGATCACCCCTATGTGCCCATCCAAAAAAAAAAAGCTTTTAAGTAAATCTAAATAAATACAAATAAATGCATTCTTAGTGAGATTGCACTTTCAAATTAAAGACTATGAACTTGCTTATGTGCATGCAAATGTCATGCTCATCAGGGGAGCATACTTTGGCATCAAGTAGTATTATGGTAAATGGCACATAATCCGATTGAGGGAAATTATCTCTATGCCTGAGGAGAGTCAATTTGGCTGGAACTGCTTATGATGGAATCGACGTGTCACAGACACCACAGGCAGAGACAACTTTTCACACGTAATAACACAGACCATTCTCTATTACCAAAAGCAGTCCTGCCTGTGTTTTCATCCAATCATTCATCCATCAAAAAAATTTGAGCACCTACTATGAACCAGGCACTATTGAAGATACAACATCAGATTAAGTAAGTAAAACACTGTTTCTGCCTTCTAGGAGTTAAAAGTCTGGTAAGAACTTCACAAGCTATACAAAGAAGCAACTAAAAGCAAAACTGTCCACATGCAGGGAAATATGCATAGCACAAAGCCCACCAAGTAGTAGGTACTCAATAGATGTTAAGTGAATAAGATTTTGAATAATTATTAAAAGAGGGACATAATGGGGCACCTGGGTGGCTCAGTCAGTTAAGTGTCTGACTTGATTTTGGCTCAGGTCATGATCTCAGGGTGGTGGGATCGAGCCCTGCCTCGGACTCTGCACTCAGTGGGGAGTCTGCTTGAGATTCTCTCCCTCTCCCTCTGCTCTCTCTCTCTCAAATAAATAATCTTTTTTTAAAAAAAAGAGGAACATGAAGGTGCTGGAATATACAAAGCCTACTACATAATAGGCTCACAATAGATATTTATTGATTGAATAAATGAAATAATAAATGCTATGAGCACATATAAGAAAAGTGACCCAACCTAGGCAGTGACTTCCCTATGGAGGTGACATTTAAGCTAGACGAACAAAATGTGAAGAAAATTCTATGCAGGGAGAATAATAGTAGTTGGCCAGTTAGACAATGTATTGATTCAAATGAGCTGAAGGAATATCTTCAGAAACTGGTTGCATTTACTTCATGCTGGTGATTTATGCCTGCCCAATGCTCTGAATCATGACCATTTAGCCAGTTTTAATGAAGCCAAGAAGAGGATCCAAGACGGCACCTTCAAGAAGGGTGATAATCAATAAGCCTGCAACACCTTCCTTACTGTGAAGGCCCATTTGTAAATGGTGATATTCAGGGCACATCGAAGGGAACAGGACTGTGGATTTTCTAGAAAAAAAGCCCACTAATTCACCAAAAAGGAAGAAGGTAGAAGACATGGACAATAAAAGGTAAGAAAGAACTGAAGGGAAACTACATGTCTTGAGTGGTGCTGTGAACAATAGAAAACCAGAAAAAAAAAATAGAGTCACCTATATTGAACCAAAATATTTAACAGCATAAAATCATTTTACAGCACTTCAAATACTTCAATTCAAGGATATGCTCCTGTCAAGAAAGCTCTACAAAAAGAAAATTGGTTTCATCAAAATGAATACTCAGATTTTCAAAGGGCATATTTAATGTGGAATAGAAACAAGGCTGGAGAACAGATATTTCTTTGGATCCTATGGGATGAATGTTATAAGAGAGGGATATGCAATGTATGGTCAGAGAAGGCTTCTCTGCAAGAAAAGTTTTAGACTATGACACATGACTATGATATTTGCTGAAGATTTATCTTTGAGGATTTATATTATATATAAATATATAATGGAACCAAACGGAAAAATTCAATTCAACTTACCAAAATATGCTTTACAGACAACCATTCAGGTAAGTATTAATTACTCCACAAAAGTAAACTTGCTCTGTTTCTTTTCTCAAAGGAGTAGCAATTCTCAGTAGATGTCTCAGCTATGTGACATTTTGACAGGTTAAATTAGCTCCTAGGTCACACGACTGTTCACCCCTCGGTGACACCCTTTCCTCACAATAACCCAGTCTCTGACAGATGTGCTGATGAAATAAGGAGTGTACCTACATTAATACAAAAACAATACTCTGCTTGCCTTAATTCAAAAGAAACAGTACTCACTTAGGCATATTTTCTGTGTACTTCCTGTTTACCGAGCAGTTTGAAGTGAATATTGGTCTTTGTGGTATTAGCTCACCTATGCTAATGGAATTTCTTTCCTTTGGTGCTACCCCACCGTGACTATTCCACTTCACAAGCATTAACTCCAATAAAGTCAAATGAGAAAACACAACAAAAATAATCTTAAAGCCACTATCATTAGTAACAAGTAGAAGTTTTCCTAGTTTCCATATTATTAAAAAAAAATTATGGGAAAAGAATAATGTATTACATTTATTTTCTGCTTTACAGTTTAAATTAATTTCTCTATCACTTTCTTTTTCAACCTTCATTAAATACCCCAAGTATAGGTGCTGCAGGTTAAAATAAAAATAATAAACTGTTTAACTTCTGTTTCTAAGAAGATGGATATAGTTTTCCCTACTCTTCCCATTAAGGAGAGTTAAAAAAAAAAACATTGCATGGGGCAACTGGGTGGCTCAGTCTGTTAAGCATTGGACTCGGTTTCAGCTCAGGTCATGATCTCACAGGTCGTGAGATCGAGCCCCATGTCAGGTTCTGTGCTCAGTGGAGAGTCTGCTTGAAGATTCTCTCCCTCTGCCCCTCCCCTCACTCTCTCAAATAAACAAATAAATCTTAAAAAAAAAAAAGCCCTGGGCATTATGTATAAGACAAACATGAAAGACTCTGTAAGGAAGAAGGAATAAAGTAGATCAGCCAGGGAACTCAGAACTCAAGGAAGGACACAGTGGTGAATTCCTTGGGCTTTTATTTTTCCTCATATAACCCACACTTAGAGCTAAAGAAGATTTCAATGTGGAAATACCAACAGGTTCAGAAAGAAATAAAAACATGAAAAACTTGTTCCCTCTAGACAAAGGAGCATTCTAGTAAGACAGAAAACTTTTAGACAATAACCATTCTATCTGGGGCACCTGGGTGGCTCAGTCGGTTAAGTATCTGCCTTTGTCAGCTCAGGTCATGATCCTGGAGTCCCAGGATCGAGCCCCATTTCAGGCTCCTTGCTCAGTGGGGAGTCTGCTTCTCCCCACTCCAACTCGTGTTCTCTCTCACTCACTCACTCTCTCCCTCTCAAATAAACAAATAAAATCTTAAAAACCAAATAACCATTCTATTCTACCCGAACACCTCCAAAAAAGAAAAAAAGTGGTCCCACCTCCACCCATGGCAACAAAGGTCAAGTACCCTCATCTGGCTATAACAAGGCACCCCATCCCACACAACCACCCTCTTGCCAGGGTGGTATGAAAGAGGGCAGAATAGGGGGCCAAGAATTTCATCCCCATCAGATCTCTGTCAAAGTGTCCATAGAAACCAGGTAGGGAGTTTGGACTTCCAACCCCCCTGGCGAGTAATGACAGAGAAAGAAAATAAAAATTAGCAATCTCAGGTATGAAAAAAGGGGACTAATTGCAAAATCTGCATATATCAAAAGGATAATAAGGAAATACTACAAATTCTACACACCTATATTTGACAACTTAGATAAAGTGAACCAATTCCTTGAGAAATACAAATGACCACACCTCATCCATATGAATTAATTTGAATAGCTCTATACCTACTAAGGAAATTAAATTCATAATTTAAAGATTACAAAAAAGAAATCAATTCCAGAAGCTTTCACTGAAATATATGCCATTCAATAAGTCTTAAAATTCAATGAAATCTCTTCTAGAAAGTAGAAGAGAATACTTCCCAATTCATTTTGTGGAGCTAATATTATCCTGATAACAAAACCAAAGATAATAAAAATATTCCTAATGAAAACAGATGCAAAAATTCTTAACAAAATATTAGCAAATAGAATTTAGCAATATATAAAAAGAATTATACACCGTGACCAAGTAGAGTTTATTCCAAGATATGACTATTTCAATATTTGAAAATCAATCAATACCATCCACTATATATATATGTATATATTGACTAAAACAGAAAAATTACACAATCATATCAATTGATACAGAAAAAGCATTTGATAAAATTCAACATGGGATCATGACAAAAATTCTCAGAAAAATAGGATTGGGGGAAATTCCTCAATCTGATAACATGCATCTACAAAAAAACCTACAGCTAACATCATTCTTAATGGTAACTTTCTGAATGTTCTTCCCCTAAGATAAAGAATAAGCTAAGAATGCCTGTTCTCACTGCTTTTATTCAATATACTGCTGTAAGTTTTAACCAATATAAGACAAGAAAAGAAATGCATGGTAATCAGAAGAGAAAAAAATAAGCCTGCCCCTACTTGCAAATGGCATAATTATCTACATAGAAAATCCCGAAAAATTTATCAAAAAAACCTCATATAAGCTAATAAGTAATTTCAGCAAGGCAGCAAGATACAAGATATACATAAAAACATTCATTTTATTTTTATGTACTAGCAACAAAGACATGAAAACTGAAAATAAAAATACAGTAATACTTATAATCACTCAAAAATAAATTCTTAGTCATAAATCTAACAACATATGTACAGGACTTATATGCTAAAAATGATAAAATGCTAATGAAATAAACCAAGGAAGATCTAAATAAATGGAGATACAACAATATTCATGCATTAGAAGACAACCCGGTAAAGATGTAATTCTCCCTAAAAGATATATAGATTTAATACAACTCCACCCAATATCCCAGCATATTGCAGATATGGACAAGATTATTCTAAAATTCATACGGAAAAGCAAAGAAATTAGAATTGTTAAATTAAAAAAAAATAAGAATATAGTGTGATGAAACCATTTACCCAATATCAAGACCTATTATTTAGATAGAATAATCAAGCCTCTGATATTATCACTGGGATATATATATCAGTGGAACAGAATATAGAAACCAGAAATAGACCCATACAAAAAGCCTAATATAGAAAATAGAGAACCCAGAAATAGATCCATATAAAATATGCCCAAGTGATTTTTGACAAAGGAATAAAAGCAACTTACTAAGGAAAAATCTTTTCAGTAAATGGTGTTGGAACAATTAAGTATCCATGGGCAAAAAAAAAAAAAAAAGAAAGAAAGAAAAGAAACTCAACAGTAAATAAACAATCCAATTAGAAAATGAGCAAAAAAAAAAAAAAAGAAAAAGAAAATGAGCAAAAGACATGAAGAGACATTTTACTAAAGATAATACACAGATGTCAAATAGCTCATGAAATGACATTTGACATCATTGACATCATGGCACATTAGGGAAGTGATAATTAAAACAACAATGAACTATCACTACATACTTATTAGAATGGTTAAAATAAAAAATAGTGAGAACACCAGATGCTGGGAAGGATGAGGAGAAACTGGATCATTTATATGTTGCTGGCAAAAAATGTAAAATGATACATCCACTCTGGAAAATAATTTGACAGTTTCTGAAATACTAAACATGCAACTACCATATGACAGCAATCACACTCCAGCATTTATCCCAGAGAAGATTTATGTTCATTCAAAATTCTACACACAAATGTTTATGTCAATTCCATTCACAATAGCCCCAAACAGAACAACCCAGATGCCCGTCAATAGATAAATAGTTAAGCAAGCTCTAGTACATTCATATTATGGAATACCACTTAGGAATAAAAAACAGTAAAGTATTTATATGCATAGCAACCTGGGTGAATCTCCAGAGAATTACACTCAATGAAAAAAGCCAATGCCAAAAGGTTATATTCTCTATGATCCCATTTATATATCATTCTTGAAATGACAACATTATAGAAATGAAGAACAGATTTATGGTCACCGGGAAGTGATGAAGTAAGTAGGGTGGGAGGGATGTGGGTGTTGTTATAAAAGGGCAACATGAGGGATCCTTGTGGTGATGGAAATGTTCTTATCTTGGCTGCTGATGTCAATATCCTGGTTGTAATTTGGTACTACAATGTTGTGAGATATTACCTTTGAGAGAACTGTGTAAAGAACACTTGGAATTTTGTTTTATTCCTATAAGATTTGGATATATAATTATCTCAAAATTTAAAAAAATGAACCACACATCTCTCAAGTAGAGGAAACAGAAGTACAAACAAATAAATGTATTATAAATATGTGCAATAGTTGACATGGAGAGGAAGTTCCTTTACAGAACAGAATGGTCACCATGGGAGTTACCAAAGCCTTCCCAAAGGCGCTGAAATTTGGGCTGGATCTTGAAAGATGGGAGCAGTTTAGCAGCTTTCCTTTAATCCTTGCAATCTTATGGGACAGATGTTATTACATCTCCTTTTGAGAGGTTGGGAATGTTAAATCAATAGCTTAACGTAAGACAGTTAAGTTTCCAACTGCAAGTTTATTCTCTTTCCATTTTTACCGTAAGGTTTAATTTTCAAAATACAACATAATAGGAACAAAATGCCAGAGAAGTAATAAATTACAAAATATTATTTTTTAAAAAAGGGCATTCATTTTTCAAGCAGTTAGTTAAGTACTGATAATATTCCTGATACAGGCGAGGCATGCAGATATGTGCTAATGATAAGACAAAATCATATGCCTCAGAAAGGAAAAAGGGAACCATTCAGTAGCCAATGATTCTCAAACCATTTCCTGGCTGTATGCTATTTCTTGCACAAGAAACTCCCATTTGTAACATCTCTTAATGTGTGCAGTGACTTGGAGTGAGAAAGAGACAAGAAGTCAAATTCATGATCATGTAAGGAAAGTGGAAGCATATATGTAGTTTATAGAAAGTACTCCAAATAATTTAGAGAGTCCTCTCAA
The DNA here is from genome assembly GCF_054177405.1 of Leptonychotes weddellii. Taxonomy (NCBI): domain Eukaryota; kingdom Metazoa; phylum Chordata; class Mammalia; order Carnivora; family Phocidae; genus Leptonychotes; species Leptonychotes weddellii. Next base: position 150,669,245 of record NC_138372.1, read on the forward strand.
AAGGGAATTATGACCTCTCCCACAGAATATAAAGCACTATGTAGACCATTTCACAGTCTTCCTAACAATTTTATTAGTCTATTAAAGGATTTCTCAACTTCAGCCCTATTGACACTTTGGACCAGATAATTCCTTATAATGTGTGTGTGGGGGGAGTGCCCTGCACATTATATTTTGGCAGCATCCTTGGTATCTACGTACTAGATGCCAGTAGCATCCCCACCCTGAGTTGGGACAATCAAAATATCTTCAGGCATTACCAAATGTCCCCTGAGGGTTGTGAAATTGCTCCCCTTTGTGAACCACTGGTCTAGTAGTGTTATTGTCATTTTGTAAATAAGAACTGATGTTTGGAGTTCAATAGGCTGCCAAAATTATACAGTGATTAACTGGTGGAACTGGGAATAGAACATAGATCTCCTTGATTCTAAAGGAATCCAAATGTTTTCTACTACACCTAGCTCCTATAAAGAGCTCACATCCTTATAAAGAGGTTATGGAAAGACAGAGCCATAACCCAACATTATGAAATAAGGTGACCGGGCTCTTACTTAGGAGAGATCAGAAGGCTGTAAGAACCAAAAGGATGAAACAACTAGTTTTGCCTGAAGTAGACATGGAAGAGTAAGTATGTTCATTTTCTGTTGTTGCAGAACAAAATTAGTTGGTAAAAACACAAATTTATTATCTCACATATTCTTGGGTCAGGAGTCTGGGTACAGGTTAGCCAGGTGCTAGGGGTCTCATGAGGCTGAAATCAAGGTGTTTTCCAGAGCTATCATTTCATGTGTGAATCAGGATCCTCCTCCAAGCTCACTGGTTGGTGGTAAAATTCATTTCCTTATGACTGTATAACCAAGGTCTTTATTTTCTTGCTGGCTGTCAGCCAGGGATCACTCTTAACTCCTAGAGGCCACGCTCAGGTCCTTGTCACGTGGCCCCATCTCAAAAGGTGATGACCTACTTCTTCAAGGACAGTTGGAGATTCTGATGCTGCTTTTTGTCTCTTTTAGGGCCTCACCTGGTTTGGTCAGTCCCACCCAGGCTATTTTCCCCTCTGATCAACTCATAGTCAACTGATTATTTGACCTTAATTATGTCTGCAAAATCCCTTTTCCCATATAACACAACATAATTATGAAAAAGATATCCTATCATGTTTGCAAGTCACATCCACATTCAAGGGGAGGGGATACAAGGGCATGGGTCAATGGGGGACTTATCTTAGAATTCTGCCTACCACAGTAATGCATAAACAGGTTTTCTTCCTGGCCAGCCCAAATAGTGCTCAACTTGGCACCTGCCCTGGTCACCATATGCCTGGTTGTCCGCACAAACACCTCCCAGTCCCCTAAAGTGATGGCTCCATCCTGCTTACCTTATTTGCACATAATGGTGCCTCCTAGATCCTGGACAAAACTATTGTATACTTGAATCTTCCTTTAAAAACTTGGGTCTCCTCTAAATATTTCCTCTAACCCTTAGGCATGTAACAATTCCTGTGTATTCTGAGCCCTGACATTTAAACAAATAGTCATAATATTAGGCAATTTTGCATGAGTCATGTTAATTCACATGTGATCTTATGTAATGATAACCTAATAAAGTATGTCTTATCCCCACTTTTTTAAGTAAGAACATTTAGGATCAGAGTGACTAAGCAGCTTTCTCAATGTCCCACAGCTTTGTTCAAGGACATGACAGAGTCACAAATTCATGTCACTCCAAGTTCACACTCCTTCTGGTGTGAACTTTCATTTTATGGAGGGCAGTAGAAGAGCAGTGACTAAGAAATTTATAATTCTTCTGCCCTGTTGCCAAATAGCATCTCAACTATTCAGCACTTCTCACCTCAATTGTCAGAACCATCTAAATAACTCCCGTTTTGACTCTTTTTATAACTGATACTTTTATTAAAATCTCATCTTCTCAACTTTTCCAAAATCTTTTGGGGCAGGGAACCCTTTGCAGTCTCTGGTGCCTATTCAGCCTTGCCTAAATGACAGCACTTGAAAATTACTTGTATACCTGACAAATGAATTCCCCTATCACCCAACTAAATACCACAATTCAGAAAAAATCTATAAACTGGGAAGAAGAAAGCAATGCATGCCCAAAACATTCTTTCCACTGTGCCTGCTTTTCCTGCATTTCTTTTACTGGCTTATTCTCTACAAGAAGCTGTATATCAGTTCTGCTCCATTTCCACTACCTGCGGATGAGAGATGGAACTTCATGCTCCAATATCTCTTAATAATATTTCATTAAATCACAATAATCCAGGTTTCCAGTGGCATTTCTATAAAAGAACCTTTCCTATGCCCAACACAGACTCAGATAAATAGACAAGCCTATCTCAAGGTCTGGTGTTTAATTGTAGGGAAAGGGAGCTGAAGATTTAAAATCATATATCGATTTAACAGATATTCTTTGAACAGTGAATATGTGCCAATCTGCTGGGTACTGGAATTATTCCCTGCTCTGAGGAGTTTACAGTCAGCAGGTGATGTGGACAAGGAGGTAGGAATTGGAATTCACATGAGAAAGCCTGGGCAGAAACTGGTGCAAGAAAGAAAGTAGCTTAAAGATTTCATCATGGCTATGGAATGGAGGAGTGGAGTGGGCCAAGCCTATGTCAGGAAGGAAATCAGGAGACTACACTGACTATCAAGCAAGAGACGAGGACAAAGCAGTGCTAGACACATGTGAGCAACTTTAGGATTAAATAGTCTTGGTCATCAATTAGATACAGAAATGAAGATAAGAGAAGGAAATTAATTAAGAATGATACAAGAGCCCTGGCACAGTCACCTGAGTAGATGTTGGTGCCATTATCTGAGTTGGGGAAACCAAGAGAAAAGCAGATTTAGGAGCTCTGAAGTTTAATGTTGAATAGGGTGCATTTGAAGAGCTGATTCTGAGTTACTTCTAGCATGTAACCCAAGACGATGGTGAGAACAGTACACAAGTCTATCTTTTGCCTCGTCAGGTATTCTAGGACAGACTTTATAACCAGGGTGCTATCTCCCCAACTACCAAGGCCCATTTGCCTAATTGTTTATTATGACTTCATGTTAAATGTACTTGGGTTCAAAAGACCTTACCTCTCAATCAAAATATGAAATCAAAGTGCTGCGTAAGTTAAGTGTGTCGGTCTGCATAGATGTTGCACCCACCACATCAAAGGCATTTTGCACTTGCCACAGGAGATGGCTTCATGATCTTGGAAATAAATTTGAAGTGTATGGGCTCCCTGAGACCACAGGGTTAACTGAATATGACTTGAATTATGGCAATGCATTATATTCACCATGGGGGAAACCCAGTGCAAATTGTTGAATTTGAGGATTTTTTAACAAAAGAAACAAGAGACCTATAATCAAAATTATTAGATGGCAAAGTAGATCATCTTCAAATCTTCAAATAACAAATGATAGATAGACAGATGACAGAGGACAGATAGATAGATTATAGATAAATATAGACATATAGATAGGCATATAGATATATATAGGTCTACAAAAATGTTGACTCAGACCATAACATTTTTTACTAGCTCTCCTCATATTTGTCAACATCAGTCTCACTTCTTTATCATATCCATACTTTCCTGCTGGAATAACAGTTGTGAAAAATGCTTTGAACACCATAATGCACTGAATCAAACTAAGTTTACCTATTACATTAACGCAAGACCATACCTACTTGTTGGTAGACAAAATAATGTTTTCTTTAAAAAAAAAAAAAAAAGAGTCTTACTTCTTCTAAATATAGTATTAAGTTAACCAGTTACAATGTTCAATTTTGCTTTTCTTTCTGCAATAGTTTTTGGGAGCTAAGAAATGCAGTGAAACAGCAAATGAACGATGCCATCCAGTCGTGAAAATGACCAAAAAGATCCCATTGTCTACACAGAAATTAGATCCATTCTGCTAACCATCTTGTAAGAACTATTTGGATATTTACATGATTTTTTTGTATGGAATAACCCTGTAAATATTTCTGCCCTCTGATCAAATTATAGTTTCAAACCCTGCATAACTTTTTTTAATAACAGACAATAGTTATGCAGACTATACCATGTGAAAAACACCATGCAAGCATTTTATGCATTATCTTGTTTAATCCCTACAACAATTCTATAGTAGATATTACTTTCATTTCCTAGATGGGGAAACTGAGGCACATAGAGGTTGAGTCTAAGGTCACATGGCTAGCAAAAAAGAAAGCTACAAATCAAGCCCAGGTTTGCCTACCCCCAAAGGCTTGCTCTCAACCAATTATTGCTACCTTGTGTTGTTGGTCTCTGGGATAGATGGGCAATTCTCAAAATACATTAAGTTGCTTATTGTGTGTGTGTGTGTTTATGTGTATGTGTGTGTGAGTGTATATATCTAATTCATGGTAACAGTGAGTATAAAACTTTAATAAATGATATTTATATATTTTATATTTTAATATCTGATATTTAGTAAATGACATTTTTATATTATATTATATATATGATATGATATAGTATTATATGATATGATAAATAATATATATTTCTATATTTATATCATATATAAAATGATTATTATATAAGTTATATTATATAAAATGAATATTATATATAAAATGATATTTTATTTATTAATAAAGATTAAATATATCTATATTTTCCTTCAGACTGAGAGGATTCTACAGTTTAATTTGTTAAAAACTTTAAAAAGTGCTACCTTTAGAAAGGTTAGTTAACTCACTATACACACACCACCCATCACCACAGGCAATTCAAACATGCACAAAAGTTAAAAATGTGAACAAAATACTAAACCCACTATATTTGCTTTAACCTCTGAATTGACCCTAAAAGTATGAAATTTAAAAGCTACATATCATAGGGAAGATTAAATAATAATAACAATGATACCAGCTGTTCTTTATAGAGTGTTTATATATATGAAGATAGATATATTCTAAAACTTTCCCCATATTATCATTTCTAATCTTTATGAGGCCTTAATAAAGAAGGTATTATCCCCATTCTAAAGATAAGAAAAGTTAGGGTCAGTACAATTATGTAGGTTGCATAAGGTCACTCAGCCAATAAGAAATGGCCCTAGCACTTGAAGGTAGAGACTTCTGATTCTGTGGACTTGTTCTTATGAAACCCGATGCCACAGTATGCCCCCCGAAAACATTTTATAAAGCTCAGGTACTTCCCTGAGATGTTGTTGAAAACCCTAGGTAGCTGAAAGTCCATTTTATGCCTTCCATGTGTTAGCAACACTATAAAAGTTAAATTCATCGACATCTGTAATATAAGAACTAATGGGATCAGTATTCTTTGAAAATTATGCTTTTTTTCCAAATGTCACCGTATGTTCCACACATATTTTCAAAAATGAATGCTCAGTTTTTAAAGAGGGACTAAGCAAAATTGACAATGTAATTTTATCCAGGTACAAAAAACACATTCTCTTACCTTATGGGTTACTCTAGCAGTCAGGCCGTGATAATAATTTACTATTCTGGAATACAGTTATTCTTCCAATTTTGACATAACTGCCATGTTATTTCACTCACATACTCCTCTGTCTATCCCAGTAGCCAGGGGCCATTTTTCATGCCGTTCATTTGCATCAGAAATTATAGGTTTTGATACCACTGCCACAGCCTGTGTTTTAACTTTGAAATATACTGTAGCTAAACCTCTAATGTGGCTAATCTAGTTCATGATTCAATACGACTGCTGTCATGGTTCCCTGAAAGGGCTGCTGCTTACAAAAATACCGCCCTGGGCTTAAGCTGAGGGACACCAAGGGCTCAGCTCCCCCAGCTCAGGTTGAAAGATTTCCCTTAGTAAATAGACGTCTGAGGCTCTTCCTATCCTGGTCACCAGTCACCAATTTATTCTATGACCTTAGCACTGTTGAGCCTCCTCTCCATGTCTCTCTTTCTCTCCCTCTCTCTTTGTAACTAATAAATCAGAAAGGCACAAGCACGGTCTTCTTAATTTCTTTCTCCTTTCTACCATTCAGACTCCCATAGATGTGAAGAGATCTTTCCCTGGGCTCAGAGCAAGGCAAGCATTGACAGCCATCTCACCACCAGCTCCATCTCAGGGCTGGGGCTTTCCTCTGGTGCTCACAGAGCACATCTCAGTCATTCACGAGGAAGGGTATAAGCAGAAACTGCCCAAGGTGGGAAGAGTTATAGGCTGGGAAGTTGGAAGGACCTTGAAATCATTGGTTTACTTCTCATTTTCCAGAGGCACCAAGAGTTTACCTGAGCTCCTCAAGGTTACCCAATGCTCCCCAACTAGTTAGTTCATGAGTTCCTTCAAACACCAAACACCTACTGAGCACCCACTGTGTCCTCGACCCTATACAGGATGCTGGGGATCTAGAGATGAGTGAGACATGGTCTGCCCCCAGAGAGAACACAATCTGGTGGGGAAGTTAGACTGGTGAACAAAGTGCCATTAAGAGGCACTGTTGCCATACAACCTGACTGGTCCAGGAAAATCCAGTTCATCCCTGTTGTTCTGGTTTAATTGCCAGTAGCACCCCCTTTCACTCTCAAAAGTGTCTCTGCCTGGATATTGATGATAAATTAAATATGCATTTCAGTTGTAGGCGATAAGAGAGAAGAATGCGAAATGAGGGCACAAAGGAGAAGATGCTGCTTATTTCGTCCATTCTCTAATAAACCTTTACATGATGGTGTTCCATGGAGGGAAGTGATCCAGTCAGTTTCAAGGAGTCTTTTTTGCTGTCTTTGAGAACAAAGGAGGAAAACATTGTTAAATAGACTTCAGAGGACAGAGGTTTCTGAACTGGCTGGGCCTAGTCTGATACTTGGACTTGGCAGCTGTTCATAGTCACACAGCTAAGTTTTCAACAGAGCCAGGATTTATTCACTCCCTGTTCAGTGCTCTTGCTATTATGTGCAATGCAAATGAATGCCCAGGATGGGCTTTTGTGACAAAATGGACCTCACTAACAAGACTCCATGCAGCCTCTACTGGATGCCTCTCACTCACCTACTTTGCTGCCTGCCTTCTGCCAATATTCCTCGCTAACCGTGACATGAAACACAAGTACACAGAGATAACTCACTTTAACAGAACCTATCCTGACATTGTCCCTACAAAAGTTATGTCATTAAAAATCTTCCTGGCAACCAAGTATGACATATAATAATAGTTATAAAAGAGCTACCATTTCCTAAGGACACATTTCAGGTCCAATATTTTATTCTGCAAGATAATACTATTCTCATAATTATTCTGCAAGGTAACACTACCATGCCATTTTACCAATGAGAAAACAGATAATCTGGGAACTATATGACTAAAAAAAAAAGATTGTTAAAAACTCCTAAAAATCATAGTAGGGCTCAATCGATACTGGTAATTAATTAAGGTGTTTGTGGAGAAACAAAAGCATGAGACACAGACCTGCTATCAAGAGTTGTAGGCTCTTGGGGCACCTGGGTGGCTCAGTTGGTTAAGCGTCTGCCTTCGGCTCAGGTCATGATCCCAGGGTCCTGGGATCGAGCCCTGCATCGGGCTCCCTGCTCAGTAGGGATTCTGCTTGTCCCTCTCCGTTTGCCCCTCCCCCTGCCCACTCATGCTCCCTCTCTCACTCTCTCTCTCTCTCTCAAGTTAATAAATAAAATCTTTAAAAAAAAAAAGGAGTTGTAGGCTCTTTGGGAAACTAAAGCACACACACATGCATGCATTCACACATGCACAAACATACTAACCACATGGAACAGAAACTGTGAGTGAGTGCAACTGAGCAGAGGAGACCTCCTCCAACATGGTGGTTGGGGAACGTCACAAAGAAGAGGCAGGGTCTGAATCACAAATGCAAATGAGGAAGGTTCCAGGTAGCCAAAATCTGGGGTAGAATACTCCTTCCAAGGCTCTGCCATGGCCAAATCCAGGAGGAGTGAATAGAGACGGAGAGACGGAGGGTGAACAGAATGGAAATGATGAATACTCGAGGTGTCACAGAACGATGGTTAGGAGTAGTGGGGGTTGTAAATCACTTACCTCGTGGATCTCAAGTTCCTCATCTGGGAAATGGGAAATGGGAATAAATATGTGCCTACCTTACAAGGTGGTCAGAAGAACTGAAGGAGCTGATGGATGAGAATCACTTTTGCACATAGCATTCATTTGACAAAGTGTAGCTCTTATTATTACCTTACGATGGTAATAGCCATCTCATTGACTTCCAGTGTCTCATTGGTGCTATAGGTAAAATGAAAATAATCTTGAAGGGTACACTTTTGTCAAGAAATACCCAGCAACTCTTAGAAACTCTCCAGTCTTCCAGGAACAAAAAGTCACGGCTGTTTCCCACCAGATATCGACACCTCAGGATTGGCGGCAGCTGGGCTGCAGCCTCGGTTATTCACTCCAGCGTGCGGATCCAACATGGTCTTCTCATTGTGCCACGGCAAAAGAGGGGTTGAGAAGCACTGCATGAAGGACCAAAGCAAGGCGACAAAGCTTTATGCGAGGCTGGTATGTGCTTATTTGCACATGTAGGTCTCTGTTAGTTATCTGCATTTTTAAGGGAGGAAATAAGGATTTATTAAGCACTTCCTTCTTGTCAGACACACTTAATTTTATCTTTTTGCACTCCTCAGAGTGTTCATAGAAATACTGTAAGCAGTATCCCGTGGATTTGCTTCTATCTGAAACCCCCAAGATGCATTTCCATTTTGATTTGAGAAAATTACAGCCCATACCTACTCTCCCTTTACATTTTCTGTCTTCTTCCTCTTCCTATTCTGTAGAGCAGAGGTTATTAACTCTGGCTACACATTAAAATTATCTGAACGGCTTTTTAAAAATTCTGGCATCTGGGTGCCAACCCCAAATTTTTATTATAGCCTTTGGGAGTTTTGTGTAGGCATCAGTGTTTTCCAAAAGTCTGCCTTACCTCCCAAATGGCTCCAGGGTTGGAATCTCTGCAAAAGGATTCTACCACCTTCTAGGGTGTGCACAATCAATTCTTCCAATTTAAAACCACATTCAAAGGTTGATTATTTGAGGCTGGTCAGTACCTGTTTCAGACCCAAAGGAACATTTGAACAGAGATGCCACTTTGCAACATAGGGAGATAGCAGCCACCATCAATTCTCCTGGGAATTTTTACGTCTGTATCTATTCCTCCACCCCCCGTCTCAACACACACACACACAACCCATTACCAAATGCAGGAGTATGCAGTATAGCCACAGCTTATCTGCCTCTAAGTAATAATGTCTTGATTTATAGTTTGCACAAATTGCAATAAATGGCATTTTCTGTTATGTGGGAGGGTAACAGATTGTTCTGGAGTGAATACAAGTCCATAATTCATTCAAGGGATATGCTGATGCTATAAACTAAGGCTTAAAATTTAAGCAGTTAATCCATGGTAGTTTAATGCTGAGAATGGGTTTTGGGGTGGTATTCAATTTGGTGACCATCTATTATTTTAGTTGAAGCATAATTAACTTGACAGATGTAAGAAGCAAGAGAAATGTTTTCAGAGACTTTTCTCCTTTCTATCTTCTTAACCTCTTGCTGCATCTCCATATTGCTCTCCAGGATGGTCATAGCCAGCTTCAGTGCAGACGGGGGAAAAAGGAGTGGTTGTTTCAGGGACAAATGGCACTGTGTGGTTTCCACTGCTGAGCTGTGAGTTAGAGAGAACAGGATAGAAACTTGTATTTGCCACACTCCATCAGATCATCAGTCTATCAGAAGTGCAGTAGAACTGAGCGAATAAAACTTAAGGTTGCTAGGGAAAGGAAAAAATCTTTCTTAGGCCATGGTTTCCCTCGCTTCCACAATCTCCTTTTTCTCTCTGCTCATCTTTTTGGCCCTCTATGTCACAGATAAATATCCTCTCTCCTAGAAACTGTGTCTGTTTTCTCACAGGCAGAGATGAAGGACAACCAAAGTAGAGGAAGTGCTTGGACAAGGATCCTGGAAGCAGTCTTCATCCACTTGGAATCCATAAATGAAAATTAAGCCTTTTAAAAACAGACAATTCCTACCATATAGTTTTAGAGAAAATTGGCCCTAGCAAATACCTGTGACTTCACTGGCCTAAAAGTTTCTCAATGACAAGCTCTTCTAACTTTTCTGTTTAAGATATAGCCAAACAGGTGATATTGACTCAACTAACATTATAGAGTCCAGACCTTTACAAATTAGTTTATAGAAAGAACATAATATAATCAGGACTAAGTCTACATTCAAGAATCCATACCCTGCTCGGCAGGGAGTCTGCTTCTCCCTCTGACCTCCCATCTCTCATGCTCTCTCTCTCTCTCAAATAAATAAATAAAATCTTAAAAAAAAAAAAAAAAAGAATCCATAATACCCTAGATGTATTTTTCTCAGATTCCATATACAAGTGGAAAAATTAAGTTAAACCATGCACCTTAAGAGACATTAAATACAGATAAAAGTGTTAATTCACCAAAAAGACATAACAATTCTAAATGTGCATACTTCTAACAACAGAGTTTCAAAATACATGAAGCAAAAACTGGCAGAACTAAAAGGAGAAATAGACAAGTCCATAGTTACACCTGGAGACTTCAACACTCTTCTCTCTCTAGTAAATAGAACTAGTAGGAAGAAAATCATCAAGCAACTGAACTACACCATCAACCAACTCCATCTAGTTGTAAAAAGAACTCCACCCAAGGGTGGCAGATAATCTATCCAAAAATATCTTGAAAAACAGACATTTTTTCCAAGTTCACATGGAACATTTACCAAGATAGAAAATACCTGGTGTCAAAAACAAACCTTAACAAACTTAAATGACTTGGGGTCATACAAAGTTTGTCCTCAGATCATAACTGAATTAAACTAGAAATTAATTACAGAATTATAATAAGAAAGTCTCTACACATTTGGAAATTAAAATTACATTTCTAAGCAAACCATAGGTCAAAAAAGGAGACTAAAGGAAAATTAGAAAAATATTAGAAAATGTTTTGAAGTGAGTAAAAATGAAAATACAACATAACAAAATCTGTGTGATGTGTTTAAGGCAGTGCTTAGAGAGAAATTCATAGCATTAAATCACTGTTAGAAAAAGAATAAAGATCACAAATAAATAATCCAAGATTCTACCATAAGACAATGGAAAGCAAAGAAGAATGAGGGAATTAATAAAAACAACAGCATAGCAATAGAACTGAAAACAGAAAACCAACAGAGAAAATAAATGAAACCAAGAGTGGCCATTTGAAAGATGAATAAGACTGGTAAATCTCTACTGAGACTAACAAAGAAAAAGAGAGAGAAGTCACAAATCCCCAATATTAGGAAGAAACTAAAGGACTGCAATTATGTTAGTGTCTTCCCACCACGCCCGAACTCCATAAACCATTGAACTTTCTAATTACATGCGTCAAATTTGGCTACAGGGAAGAGTGGCTGTGTGGTAGATTTTGTTTTTGGTGGAAAGCCCCAAGAAGTCTAAATGTGGAGCTAGCCCTTACCTTGCAGACCTAGATAAGGAGATGTTGCATAGATTCTGGCACTGTCAAGAAATTGATCAAATATCCTCTTTAAAAAATTGCAAAGCTCTAAAAGAGGTAATTGCAAACTTTTAGCCGTAAGTCTTGACTAAGTCTGAATCAGCTTATGATGTATTTCTTTGAGGGAAATTGAAGAATTAGAGTTAGAAGAATGGGATCAAACAGGGAAAGATCATTTTGAAGCAGAGTACAGTTTCTGGAAAGCATTGCTGAATGGAATTCTACAGTCAAAATAATCAAGACAGACAGATAACCTAGCAGGGAGAAAAAAATGGGCAGAAGACAACGAACACTTCAAAAAATTCAAATGGCCAATAAATATATGAAAGAGTGTTCAACCTCATTAGTCATCAGGGAAAAGCAAATTAAAACCACAAAGAGATACTACTACACACCAGAATTTCTAAATGAGAAAAGCAAACTTCAAATGTCAGCAAAGATGTGAAGTAATCAAAACTCTCATCACTTCTAGTGCAGAATATACATAGGTATAACCACTTTGGAAACATATTTGACGTTAACAACTAAAACTGAAACATGCATATCCTATGACTCAGCAATCTCCTCCGGAGGGATGTATATTCTTTTTTTTTTTTTTTTAGATTTTATTTATTTATTTGACAGAGAGGGACACAGCGAGAGAGGGAACACAAGCAGGGGTAGTGGGAGAGGGAGAAGCAGGCTTCCCGCGGAGCAGGGAGCCGGATGTGGGGCTCAATCCCAGGATCCTGGGATCATGACCTGAGCCGAAGGCAGACGCTTAACGACTGAGCCACCCAGGCACCCCAAGGGATGTATATTCTAAAGCAATGTGCTTGTATGTTCACCAAAATACAGGTACTAGAATGTTCACAGTGGCTCTACCTATAATAGCCCTGTATTAGTTTACTATTGCTGCTGTAACAAATTACCACAAACTTCATGGGTTAAACAACACCAATGTGCTATCTTACCGTTCTATAGGACAGAAGTCCGCATGGGTCCTATGGGCTAAAATTAAGGTGTCGGCATAGCTACATTCCCTCTGGAGGAACTAGGTATAAATCTGTTTCTTCGTCTTTTCCAGCTCTGAGAGGCCAGCTGCCATCCTTAAATTGTATCTTGAAAACACTTCCCTCCAACCTTTGCTGCCATGATCACATCTCCTCTCTGACTCTCTTGCCTCTCTCTTATAAGGACTCTTTCATTTACATTGGGCCTGCCTGGATAGTCTAGGAAAATCTTCCCATCTCAAGATCTTTGACTTAATCACACCTGTAAACTCCCTCTTGCCATGGAAGGTAACATATTCACAGATACTAGGATGTAGACATCTTTGGGGAACCATTATTCTGTCTACTAAAAACACCAGAAAGTATTCAATTTCCCAGCAACTAGAGAATGGATAATTGTGGTTTATTCATATACTGGAACACTATATATCAATGAGAATGAAATTTTTCAATGACTTGCAATATTATGAATGAATCTCACAAACATAATATTGGGTGAAAGAAGGTAGAAACAGATGATATGAGTCTAGGTATAATAAACAGAAAGAGGCAAAATTAATGTATGATAGGAGTCAGGAGAGTGGTTATTCTGGAGGTGGGGGTTCATGACTAGGCAGGTACATAAGGAACACTTGAGGATGCTGATGATCCTTTGTGTCTTGATCTGGGAGCTAGTTTATGGATGTGCTCAGTCTGTGAAAACTCCATCAAACTATACCCTTAAGGTACATGTGCATTTTTCTGGGTGTATATTTTAATTCAAAGAAGAGTATGACTCTTTTATTGACAAAGAAGCAGGATAGGGTCCCGTAAGTAGATGCAGCTCCCAAACTTTCATAACGCGGTGCAGTAGGAAAGTTGAAGCTTTAGAATCAGGTAAGACCTAGGCTTGCGACTTGTACTAATTCTGTGCTATTCTACAAATTATTTAATCTTTTTCATTTCCTCCGCTAGAAAATGAGGATAGTAACACTTCCTGCCTCACTAGGTATGTTACATATGTAAAGTCACATATGTGAAAACAAATGTGAAAACAAACAAGAACTGAGTAAATACTTCCTCTCAGTTTTGCTTTTATGTTTATCTTTCAACAGACCAAATATGCAACAGAAAAAAAATCTCAAAAGCTCTATTTTTCTTTTCATTTCCACTGCCATGTTTAGAGTTATTTGCCAAGAATTGTATGAGATGTTACTCCACACCCTGTAAAATTGGTAAAGAAGTGGTTTTGTTTCTTTATAAACACTGCCTATTTCTTTATAAAACTGCCAGCTTCATTGTGAAAATTCGTTCAGAAAGATGAGCTACTTGAGATCATGAAAGCATCAGGTATCACTTACACTAGCTATGACATCTGTAGGAAAAATTCAAGGAACAAGGTAGAAATACAGCCACTCCAGACTTCAACCTACAAAGCAAACGCAGCCTAGAGCATTACACATCCATCCTTGTGACTAGAAGGGATATCTAGAGACCATCTTTGTGACTATAAGGGATATCTAGAGACTAAACTTATACTTCAGTAGGCACCTCTAATCCTCACTGCCCTGCAGCAGGGCATAAAGAACAAAGAGAAAAATAAACATAGGTAGAAAGTGGGTTCCCCTTGAAGTACAAGAACATGGCATATTTGAGATCAGGACTGAGATCTGGAGCCTTAGAGATGGTTTAAAGAGTTTTGAGCACTTGGAATTACTGAGCTTGGTCAAGGTCACTCAGACCCACACACAGTCTGGTTTACAGTCCTCTTCCCAGGGGTTTGTAAGTCATGGTTTACATTTCCCATTCCCAGCCAGCACATTTTATTTGCAGTGCTTAGTTCTTTAGTTGTATTTTTTCATCCCCATTTTTATTGCCACTGGTATTATTTCAACATCATTTAATTTTTAATCCCAACCTGACCTACTTTTCCCACCCTATATTGTACCCTCCCCTCTTCTGACTCTTGGCTCCCCAAATCTCCCCACTCTATCTCTCCCTGAATGCCTTTCCACTCCCACTCCTCCACGCTGGGTGACTCCTCTCGAGTGCTGCTCTGTCAGCACCTCCACTAAGATGCTTGCCTGGCTCCTTGAGTCTGTACCATTTCATCACACCTGCAGGGAAACCTGAATCACTGCATTTATCACATATACACTGTTTAATCCATGTGTCTCATGCTCTAGATTGTGTGCTTCTTCAGAACAAGAGCTGTATTATTCACGCCTGCCTTCCAAGTGTCTTGTTTAGAAAGTATTCCAGAAACGTTTGTTGAATGAATGAATGTCTATCTGGTGGTCACCAGCTAGAGGAAGCAGGTGAAGCTCCCTTGGGTTTCTCTGTATCTTAGATCGACAGTCTCTCATTACAAATGTCATCAAATTTCATTTTAACATAATGTGTTTTATCTACCCAAAGAACTATTACGACGAACTGTTATTGGCCCTTTTTTCTTACTTCTCTCTTCCCTCAATCAGAACACACTCCTTCTTCTACAACAATCTCCATGATATATTTAGACTTCTCTTATCTATCAAATCAGTGATTTTTAAACCAAGTATAAAAAAGAAATGCTTATAAGACTTTCAGGTAACTGGTGAAGCAATATTGCTTTGTTCTTATCTTAAAGTCTAACAAAAATCACTTCCCCACAGACCTAAGTGATTATTTGATTCTGTGTGTACAGAGATTTTTAATAGAAGAGGCTAAAGAGCTATAAATGGTAGCCAGCCATTATGTGTAGATAGATTTTTCAGTTTGTGGTGATTGTTCTTCTTGTTTTCCTCATTTTATTAGAATAAAAATCTAAATTTTAAAAATGAAAGGTATTCTACTTAACACTATCCAAGCTCAACTGAATTTCATAGGAAAGACTTTATGTCAGACACGAGGTCAGATTTGAAAATAAAAGCAAATGAGCTGTCTCCCCAAGCCGAGCTGCTGTGAACTGCAGAATGGTGTAAATCGGTGCTTGAAAAGACAGTATTAAAGCAGTAATCACTTTTGTCCACTGCACAGCAGAGTGGTGATAAGGCCGGTCTTGCTCTCGTTGGAACTGAACCCAGGTCGTCTGGTTCCAACACTTCTGCTGCCTCTCAGGAAACCAAGAGCAGTCCAAATGGTCTTTACAAAGAGCCTGTAAGCACAGGCCACAGGCCACTCTTTTCAGAAATTTAGCAATCACAGGAAGAGAGAGAGATAGGGAAGTTGTATGAAAGAAAAGCAGGGCCAAGGAAAAGTATTTTTAGGGAAGGAGAGTTTTGAGCCTGGTTTTAGCTTAACAGGAAAGAGCTAAGGAGAGATTAAGATAGGAGGGAGCTGGCGGCAGGTGGCCGAGAGCCCCCCACCCCGCCCCTGCCAGAAGGCTATCACGTGTGGAATCCAGAAGAGGGATAGGCAGACTCCACTTTTCAAGGCAATGGATTCTGAAACAGGAAGAGGAATGAGCAGAAAATGGATGAAGATAAAAATAAATTTTGAGTCAGAGAGAAGGGAGGTTGAGAGTTCACCGTATATGGCTTCAAGGATCTCTGTGAATAGGAGGTAATTTCATCCGCTGAGAGGGAGGGAAGTAAAGGGCTGCGGTTTGAACAGGGTAAAAAGGGCTTAGAACACCTGATCTGAAGAACGAGTTGTAAAGGTAAGAGAGATACGGAAGAGGCTTGCTGAAATTCACTCAAGACTGTAATGTGGGAGCAATCTTACTTGTGCTTTGGTGAGCAAGGCCCCGAGAAAAAGGAGTTAGGGGCTTGACACTCCTTTTCTATAATTGCTGCTTGATATGACAGAGTTTATTAAAGCTCTCTTGCTTCATTTCCCCTATAAAACAAGTTAATAATCCTTACCCCCTTCCTACCCCATAGGAATTTAACAAGCATTAATTAATATCTTCAAAGTGTCCAAAACGCCTTGGGAAAGCACTATATGAGGACTCTTTTCATCACTTTTATTACTCTTGCAATTGCATTTCCTCACTCTCTGTTTAGAAGGTAGTGAAAATACAATCTTAATAACTCCTTCACTTGTTTCCAAAATTTGTTTACTAAGCTCACCTGAAATCAGCCACTGAAGCATCAGATGCAAAAAGGAACAAAATCTTAAATGCTGTCCAGGTGCTATTAAACCAAAAAAGAATTATTTGAAGTTAAACCACATCAGAATTTGTAGTCTTTTTAGAACTCATTGATCAATCCAGCATAATGAACTCAAGCAAAGGATTCAAACTGGCCCTTCCCTCAAAATGTCAATGACTTGGTAAGAAAAACCATAACCCTAGTGAAAAATACAACACAATAATATCTTCTTTAAAAAGATTTATTTATTTATTTATCTTAGAGAGCAAGAGGGAGAGAGAGTGAGCACAAGTGGGAGAGGCAGAGGGAGAAACAGAATCTCAAGCAGACTCCACACTAAGCACAGAGCCCGACGCAGGGCTCGATCTCACAACCTTGAGATCACGACCCTCAGATCACAACCTGAGCTGAAACCAAGAGTCAGATGCTTAACCGACGGCGCCACCCAGGTACCCGATAATAATGAATATCTTAATGCTTAATGTAGCAATGGCTCAATGCTAAGGCATCCATTATTCTGCATATTTTTTATCTTCTTCTTTGTTACATAATCCCAATTCCTTCTTCCTGCCTTCATTTTGTTATTCAATAAATATATGTTGATCATAGGCCTGAGAGTACGCTAGCATCTACCTTGCCACATGCACACATTTCCCCCTTTGGATAGTGGTACTCTCATTATCTAAAATACTGTAGTACCTTTACTTTCATTTATTTTTGATTAGAGCATAGATAAATAGAGCTGAAATTCTATACCATCTGTACATTGTCTGGATTGACATTATTTATTGATATTAAGACATAAAGAGTGCTGAGCAGTATCTCTGAGCAGTATACTGAGCAGTATATCAGTAATTTGCTGACCTTCATCCAAATGACTGCTTTCAAGTGCTAATTAGCCCGTGGGTATCCTGGGCTATGAAATCACTTGTATGAAACCATCAGAACTCCATTTAGGGGTAAAGGTTAATTTTCCAAGTTTATTTCTGATAACAGCAGCTACTTGTTACAGGATATGGTTGCTCTTGTGATATGGGAGCAGGGAAAATTTTTACTTTACATAAAGTTTTGTCCAAGTTTGCTCCTTTGAACTTAACTTGAGACACTACGTGGTCCAGCTGATTCCCATGATACAGGGTTGAGTTTTGAAGTCAGTAGAGTTTCTTCGGATTCTGTAAAACAGACTTATCTTTTATTCTTCCACATTATCTGAGCACCCCCATCGAGGCTATAGTTTGCTGAATGTAGGATTGGGGTGGGGGGGAACAAAAAGGGAGTCCTGGGACAAGGAACAAAAGGAATTTCTCAAAGCTAAAGTCATAGAACTGTCAATAACAGTATTTCTGGTCCAGAGATTTAACATGGCTGTGAGTTAGGTTTTGTAGTGTAGGGCCTGCCTTGAACCCCCAAGACAATGTGGAGAGAACTCAAAATTCTTGTGGCCATTCCATAATCAGAAACATCTAGAAGGCTGCATGTGTGGCTATGTTTCACAATTCCTTTGACAACTCCTCAAATTTGTGTCACCTAAAACTATCAAAAACCTAGTATTCTCTGTGTGTTACATTTGAATCATTGTGTTGGTATGTTTGGGACGATTCCACAATCAATTTAACCCTGATGGAAATCAAGTTCAGGTTTTTCTCCAAAATGTCTCACAAAATAAAATTATCACCAGTGTCCAGGAATTTGGCCCCAAAATAATAAGAGGGAAATAAAAGTAAGGATAAAGTGAGAGGTCACAGAGGTGCCAATGTGAGAACCAATCCAAGAAACTCAGGAAGCAAAGCCAATTATAGCCAATTCAGCTTGTCTATGGAGAGGGTAAGGACTTCCCAAGTCCAGACTGTGGCAGATGATTTTCCTATGAGAGTAGCAGCATGCACTCCTATCCCCCATTGCACGTGCTTTCTTAGAACTTTGCCATTCTCCCAGCAAGGGGTGAGTCTATGTCCCATTCCCTTGAGCCCAGGCAAGTCTTTGTGACCACCTTGACCAATAGAGCATGTCAGCAATGACACTGCATGACTTCTGAAACTAGATCATACAAATGTCACACACATCCACCTTGTGCTCTCAGGATGCTCACTCTTAGAACCCAGATACCACATTCTGAGGAAGCCTAAGCAGGTCTACATGGGGAAGAACTAAGTTGTTTGTTATTCTTACTCTCCTCATAATGTTTACATATTAAATTCCCCATTCTGTTCTAATGACCTATTGGTCTTTTTGCTTTAATTATCATTGCTTTCTAAAATGTTTTAAAACCTGTTAAGGCAAGGTGCCATTCAAGCTTCTCTGTCAAATTATATTAGCTAGCTTTAGTACTTCAGTGTCCAAAGCATCCATTAAAAATATTATAATTATATGCATACATAAATATATGTAAATATATAGTTTGTTTCACAGGACTGCTGTAACAAAATTTTATCTTTTTGGAGAACATGAGTCAATCCAGAACATTTGTATGTTCACACACACACCTGTTTTCTAGAAACTTTGCTACCTAAGTGATGAGACTCTCAATTAACTTTTTTCTAAATGATAAATCAAATTTTCCCAAATAATATATTAATTAAATAATTCCTCTCCCTCTCGTTAAGGTTATCTGTTTTACCACATATTAAGTTTTCATATACTCTATAGTTTGGATTTGAACACTACATTATAATCTATTTTTCTGTCTACGTGTCCAAATACCATATTGCTTCACTTACTACAGTTTAATAATGTTTTATTGGGGCAGCTGGGTGGCTCAGTTAAGCATCTGCCCTCAGCTCAGGTCATGATCTCAGGGTCCTGAGATCAAGCCCCACATCAGGCTCCCTCCTCAATGGGGAGCTTATTTCTCCCTCTCCTTCTTCCTCTGACTGCTCACTCTCTCTCTCCCTCAAATAAATAATAATAATAAATCTATAATATTTTTTATTAACTTTCAGAATAAGTACCTTCATTACTCTTATTTTTCAAAATTGCCTTAGCTATTCTTACCTGTTCATTATTTATTACAGATAATTTCAGAGGCATTTTCTTAAGTTCCACCAAAAATTTGGATTATATTAAAATTGCATTAAATGAATAACCTAGAGAAGGTATAAATTCTCATTTAACCTGAAAAAAAAAACTGTCCAGACAGGTAGGGCTGAGCAGATGGGCCTGAGTTATTTCTGAGACTAATGTCAAGGAGTTTTTTTCCTAAAGTTTTACAGTTTCAGGTCTCACAGCCAAGTCTTTAATCCATTTTCAATTAATTTTTGTTTGTAGTGTGAGACAAGAGTACAATTTTATTATTTTGCATGTAGATATTCAGTTTTCCCAACATTGTTTACTGAAGAAACTGTTCTTTTCTCATTGAATATTCTTGGTGCCCTTGTTGAAAATTAGTTGATAGTATATATGTGGGTTTATTTCTGGGCTCTCTATTCTGTTCATTGATATGTCTGTTTTTATGTTAGTACCATACTGTTTTGACTACTATAGCTTTGTAATATAGTTTGAAAGAAGGAAGTGTGATGCCTCCGGCTTTGATCTTCTTGCTAAAGATTGCTTCAGCAATTTGGGGTCTTTTGTGGTTCCATGTGAATTTTAGGACTGTTTTTCTATTTCTGTGAAATATCCATGGCATCCTTTCTTAACCATATGATGACATAGGATTGCTGGGTACAAATGCCAAGTGCCTATCACTTCTCCCTTCCTGTCACTGCTTAAGAAAAAAAAAAAAAGTTAAAAAAGAAATTGATATCCTATCAGTCTCCAAACCATCCTCCTCCTCTTTCAGAGTCAGTTTCCTTATCCCAGAAATGGACTAATGAATTGTTTGTTTTCTCTCCTGCCTACAGACCAAGCTGAACAACTGGTCACCCCAGACAAGATATTTTTCTTTTCCATCGCTTTCTTCTGCCTTCCTCTTCTCCTTTGTTCTTTTGATTTAGAGTTCTGTGATGCTTAATGAACAATACACTTCCCAGCAGCCATAAAGCAAGAAAAATTCAGTTAGGACTATAATCACAATTTCAATTATTTACACGTTAGAAAATATTGCCATTGGGTTCTTAGAGTTATTTACTTTGGTGTTTTCTTCTATTTTGAAGTGCTAAAATATTAGCTCTATTCATTACCAACTGATTGTTTTTAACATGATTCTTCCCCTCCCCTCACACTGTCTGAAATCCAATTTACAGCCTGCTAAAGGCCTCATAAGTTTTTTATGGATTATTTCCTGGGGTCACATTAATCTGGCTCCTTGTTACTTTACACTAATTTCACTTTGCCACAGTAAAGTAACGAGATTCGATCTCTTGGGAATTAATCCATAGAGACCTCTTAATGAGGCAAAGCCAGAACAGAGTGCATCTACTGTATTTAATTCCCCCAAGCACAGCAGAGAAGAAGGAAGAGGTCGTCCTGCCCTTCTGTGCAGTGTAACCTGGGACCCCAGTCTGGAAAGAGAGCAGGGCAGGGCAAAAGCAAGCAGAGAAGACACAGAGGGAGAGCAGCCGGAAGCTGGGTATGGCACCAGGCTCAGCGCTTCCCCCAGTGTCCTAGAACCAGGACCACTGTGCCGGCAAACCCTGGGGAAAGGAGGGAGGGAGGGCAAATATAAACATCAGAGGGGCTAGATGGGAGGGAAATGACTTCTCTTCGCTTTTACTGAGCATATGTTGACACACAGGACATGACTTCTCTCTTCCAGCCTGCTTCTCCCTGAACCCAATTTCTGCACCCTTTACTGACACTTGTTTTCGGTGAATGCCTTTGTGTTGAGAAGATTTAAAGCAAATTGTGTCCCCCTTTTCTCTTGTGTAGGATGTCTAGGGTTGTTAAGATTTCCTTTCCTAAAAAGCAAAAACAACAGACCCTTTCAAAGTTTTGCAGAGTTAAAGTGAAAAACTTAACATTTATTTGAGGGGAAAATAAGCAGTTCTCTCAAGTTGTAAACTGAGGATAAGAATAACTTGGAGTTATAATTTTTATGAAGAACTGATACAGAAAATAGAATAAGCATTTAAAGAGAATATGTGTTGAGAAAATACTAAAGCCCCCGGCACAGTGGCCTGAGATGAAAAGGAATACATAAAGGGTGGCTGTTATTACTCGCATTACTATTATAATCTCCAAGCAGATTTTTGTCATTTAGAAACAATTGGCCACTGGAAACACATTTAGGAATAACTTACCTCTCCATAAAGCATATTCATATGTATTATTTTTTTATTGATTTTACACCCATCAGGTAAGAAGAGCAGGGAATATTGTCCCTGTTTCACAGATAAGGAAACAGGCTATGGAGGTTAAGTAACCCATGGTAATTAGTAGCCTGGGGACAGAACTAGTATGCTTTTCTGAGTCCTTTCCTACCTCTTCTCTTCCTAAGTACCTTCCTGACCAAATGTAAGGGGATTCCATCTGGGGAAAACCTGCATTTTTCCTGCTGTGTCAGAGACAGAAGGGGCAGTGGATGTAAAGTCTGTCTATTCAGGGTTGAAGTAGTAGCAAAATCCCTTGGCCAAAAAATAAATGTCACATGCTCCAACTTACTTTATCAGTGATAAAACTGACACAATCCAATGATGTCCATCTATCTTACTACTGGATCCAACTTTCCATCTAGAAGGGCAAGAAAGGTATATTATGTACTGACACCTTTTCCTCCCCCTCAAAAGAAAGCCAACCTGTAAAATATCAGAGAAAACAAGGCATCACTGGGGAACTGGATTCTGTTAGGTACATGGAGAAAAGTGCAAGTTGCCGAATCTGGACAATAATATGAAGCCAGCATCCAAGCTGGGAAGATTGCATTACTCCAACTGTCATCTCAGAAGATAATTTCATTTTGTAGAGACCTGAAAAGGGGAAAATACAATTTCTGGATTTATAAAAGAGACTGTTAAATTGTCAGCTATGGATCTGATCAAAATCTATCAGGAGTTCATTGTGTAAGAAAAAAATTAGGGGGCGCCTGGGTGGCTCAGTCGGTTAAGCGTCGGTTAAGCGTCTGCCTTCAGCTCAGGTCATGATCCTGGGATCCAGCCCCGCATGGGGCTCCCTGCTCGGCAGGGAGTCTGCTCCTCAGTCTCCCTCTGTGCTCTCTCTTCCTCTCTCTCTCTCTTTCAAATAAATAAATAAATAGAATCTTTAAAAAAGAAAAAAGAAAAAGTTAGTGACTAATATGATAGTAAATTTAAAAGTCATTATAATGATGATAATGTTCATGTGTAACATAATCAAGGGCAGCTTTGAGTAATGATAATCCAATGACTCGTTCTATACCAATAAATCCACTAACATCCCTCAGATAAGACTTAGGCCAATACTTGAATTGTAAAACTACAGTTTGTAAAGTTCCCAGTTCTCCTCAGTTCATTCATCAGTTCTTTCCAAAAGATTCTGATAGCAGATCATTCATTAATCACTCTTTAATATGTTGGATGCATTACATGATATATTTTCACCTCTCATTTAGACTTAGTTGCCAACTTATTTTTGGAACTAAAATAAATTTTAAAATCAAGTTCAGTAATTAGGCATTGTTCCTCGCATTTGATCTTGAGTGGTAAGGTGATGGGGGAAAAAAATCGATAATTGATGTATAACTGTGTCCTAGGAAAAAAAAAGCCCAAAATTATTTAAAGGAATAAAAAAGCTAACAACTAACAATATAAACTTCACAGTATCTACAATGAATCAAAATTACCAGGCATGCAAAGAGGCAGGAAAATATGGCTCATAATGAGGAGAAATGTCAATCAATAGCAACAGACCCAGAAATGACACAAATGATAGAATTAGTAAAAATCAAGGATACTAACCAGCCATAATAAATATACTTCATATGTGTGAGAAAGTAGAAAAAAGTCTAAGTAAGATGAGCTGATGTGGAAAGTATGAAAAGATACAAATCCAACTTGTAGGAATTAAAACACAGTATCTGAAATGAAAAATAACCCTGGGTAGGATTACCAGCAGATTAGACACAGCAGAAATAGTAGATGCAAGATGGAGCAACAGAACTCCACAACATGAAACAGAAAAGATACCATGGCAGAACAGGAATAAAGAGAGAATTGGTGAATCGTGAAACAATGTCAAGTGAATTAATATATGCATAATTGAAGCCTCAGAAGGAGGAGACAGCAAAAATTATCTGAAGAAATAATAGTTTGATTGGATGAAATTATAAATATGCAGATCGAAGAACCTGAGTGACCTCCAGCAAAAGAAACACAAAGAAAATCGCATCAATATAAATGATATCTAAATCTCTGAAAACCAATACCAAAGAGAAAATCACAAATGCATAAAGTTACATAAAGAGGAAGAAAACTAAGAATAACAACAGACTTCTCATCAGAAATAATGCAATCCAGAGGACAGGGCAGTTATTTCTTTATAATACTGGCGGGGGGCGGGGGAGGACCGTCAACCTAGAATTGTATAATCAGCGAAACTATCTTTCAAAATGGAAGTGAAATAAAGACTTAAGGGAAAGAAACAAGAAACAAACATGTCCTCTGTCGTGAGTCAATATGTAAGAACATGAGACAAAGGGATGGACGAATGAAAGTGCAAGGAAAAGGTGCTCACTTGTATAAGTGGTTCAGGAAAAGACCCCTCTGAAGAGGTGACATTTGAAAAGTCCTGAGGGAGGCAGATATGAAAATATCTGAATGAAGAGGAATCCAAGCAGAGAGGAACAGCAAGTGCAAGGGCCCTGAGCAGAAGTGTGTTTGGTGTGTTCAAAGAAAAGCAAGGAGTCCAGTGTGGTTATATCAGAGGGAAAGCATGGAGAAATAACAAAAGGTGAAGGTGGTAGAACAAGGGTGCACAAAGAGAAACCATTTAGGAAACAGATGCCACTGTCCAGTAGAGAAATGATGGGCTTAAAGCAGGTTGGTAGATGTGATAGGTAGAACTATGGGGTTCTTAGAAACAGAGACTCTTTCCCAGCTGCGGGAAGAGGGAGACGAGACTATGCAAGCATTATCTGAGAGATGCAACATTGCTCCTCTGAAGATGGAAAAAGGGGTTATGAGCTACAGAACATGGACAGCCACCAGAAGCTGGAAAGAGCAAGGGAAATGTTTCTCCCCTAGACCTTGCAGAAAGGAACACGGCCCTGCCAACACCTTGATTTTAGCCCACTGAGACCCATGTCAGACTTCTGACCTACAAAACTGTGAGTAAATTTGTGTTGTTGTAAGCTGCTGGGTCTGTGGTAACTAGTTATAGCAGCAATAGAAAATTAACTTAGTAGGGACAAAGGTGGAAATGTCACTCTAGCTGTGGTGGAAAGAGCTGACTAGGAATGAGCAGGGGGAAAACTGAAGGCAGGGAAACAGCAACAATCAACTTCAAGTTTTCTGTGTCCAGGGTTCAGCTCTTGCATTTAGCCCTTCTTTAGAAAGAGTTATACTAATGTGCCAATCATAAAAAGAGAAATTTACACCATCCTTATACATTTAGAAGGACAAAACATGCTTGTCAAAAGGTGGAATGGAAGGCTGAGCAGGGTGTCGAAAGTCCAGCCAGAAAAGAAACCAACCATACAGGCTGATTGAAGAAAGGTGATTATAGGAATAACCACTGTTGTTAGGAACCCATTGAAATAACTTTAATAACACTAAATAAAAGTCACTAGAGATGATTTCTGCAAAGGCAGAAATCTCAGATCACTCCCACTGAAGTATCTCCAATGGTTTTTGCTGAGCGCTCTTCTGGGGGTGCCACGGGGCAAGGCATGTGAAGTAGGCATCCATCACTGGAGCAGGCTGTCATCTACAGAAACTCTTTTGCTCAACTGGGAGGATTGTCAAGACCACCCCTTGAGTCCCAGCCTCCTACACCCATGTTTCCAGAGCCCTGAAGTCACTCTTAATAATCTGAGTGAGATCAGTCAATATTCTTCATGCCCACATGGATGAAAGTCATGGCATAACAGTCCTTTCATTGAGCCTAACGTGTCTCTGCAGAGTTTCAGCATCTGGCCTGCATCTGGGCCCCCTCAGGAGGGTGTCGCTGATCGCCAGATTCTTTTCTTCTTGGAGCTGCCTTCTCTAGCCCATAAACTTCCAATATCTCCAGCTCTTGTTCTTCTTTTGTGGAAACAGATTTGTTTTTCTGTGGAAGCAAGATACTGAGGAGATCTAGGAAAAGGTTCCTCCCCATTTGCAAATAGGACATATAGGACATAACAAGTGCAGCAGAGGACATGGGCTTATGCCACAAATAATCAGTGCCTCCCCTTAGGGAAAGCAGGGTCACAGAGAACAGTAACTGATGCCAAATTTTGAGCACACCAAGCACTGTGTGAAGCACTCTACATACGGTGGAGGATTTAATCCTAACAACCCCACTTTGAAGCAGGTTTTATCTTTGAAGCAGGTTATCTCTAAAGATGAAGAAATTAAGGGGTGCCTGAGTGGCTTAGTCAATTAAGTGTTCAACTTTTGGTTTTGGCGCAGATCATTGTCTCAGAGTCCTGGGGTCAAGCCCGATGTCATAGTCCACGCTCAGTGGGAAGTCTGCTTGAGGATTCTCTCTTCCTCTGCCCCTCCCCCCTCTCGAGTGCGCACTCTCTCCCTCTCGCTCTCTAAAATAAATAAGTCTTTAAATAGATAGATGATAGATAGATAGACAGATAGATAGATAGGTGATAGATAAGAAGAAATTAAGACTTGAAAAGCTTAGATAACTTGCCAGAGTTCTCATAGCTAATATATAGCAGAGCCAGGATTCAAACCCAGGTCTATCTGACTCCACTAGGATGAAGCACTCTGGCAGTTAATAAAGAGAACTCCAGAACCCTTGACATCTCTGTGTCTTATGTTCAAGCACTGGAAGATAAGGTTGAACCACAGACTGCCTGTAATGGAACTCAGATGCCCTAACACAACAACTACAGCCTCCAGCAGTCTCATCCAGAAAAGTATTCAACATATATTTGCTACCTGGAGCTATGGGTTACGATGAGACCAAATTATCTAGAAATAAAGAAGAACCCAGATTTGGTTGAAGAGTTTCATTTTTAACTGCATCAGCACATTTGTATTTCTATAAACCTGGCTGTTTCCTCTCATATATCCACACCTGCTGTGAACTCAACCTTTCCGTCTGTGCAGCTGGTGATTCTTCCCATTTGAGTCACTTCTAGTGATGGAAATCCACCCAGATCACTATCAGTAATCTAAGCACTAATCCTCCTGGCAGGAGAACATAGCAGTCCAGAATGAGTGATTTGGTGGAGAACAGACTTGGGTTCAAATTCCAGTTGTGCTACTAACTAGCCCTACACCCGTAGGTAAGTCACAGCTTTCCACACCTCAGTTTTCCCATTTGTAAAACAAGGATAGCAAAACTTCAGAGCTGTAATAAGAATAATGAAGTAATGTGCATAAATCTGTTAGCACAGTGGCACATAGTAAGCAGTCAACAAATGTTAGCTATTAGTCCTATTACCACATAGCTTGGGACACAAGTGGCAATTAAAACCAAGGACAAACAATGCAGACCAAAGCAATGAGCCCTTCACTATGAACCTCCAGAGAGATCTTAGCAGTGTGTGAGCCTTGGAACTGAGCTGAAGCTGGGCAACACAGAGAGGAAAACACATCGTCAGCACATCTAAAAAGTTTCCATTCATTTCCCAGGTGTTGTACCCCAACCAGCCTCTCCTGCCCCTGTTCCCCTACTCTATTTCAGTGGGAGCATAAGGAGATGATCCATGAAGATGATTCATTGGGGTGAGAAAAGAAAATATTAGGACTTCCATTTCTAGTTTTATGGTCTTTTAAATTTATATTTGATATATTTTAAAATATAGTAATCTACATGAATATTTGTATTGAATCTAAAAATACACAAGATAAAATATTTGGGATACATGCTTAAGTTTTGTGTGTGTTTGTTGTTGTTTTTTTTATCTAACAGGGAGTGAAATCTGAAAAAAACTTGAAGATTAGAGTTCCATCCAGTTCTTAAAGGGATACAAAGTTATAAGCATAAGTACCTTTAGGCTGTGCAGGTGGGTGATATGCAAGGGGTAAAGGGTATGGTGAAGAAAGTAGAGAACCAGACAGTTCATGTCCTGCCTCCAGGTGTTCAAAATAAAAACCAGTTTGGACATCTGTAATTACTTTTTAAATAATATTTGCTGAGCAAGTCAAGGTGTCAGGCATCATTTGGCCCACAAGATCCAGGTGGGTAAGCTCTACCTTGTTGCCATCAGCTGATCGCTTAATGGTCCCTACTAAAGTGTTCCTCTTAGAAGTCAATTCAGAGGCCTACTTCCCCGAGATGCTCAAGGTAGCTTGGACTAGGGGTGGAAATCAGAATACCTGGATTCAAATCCTGGCTCTGCCCTTTACTCATGTAACATGTAACTGGCTAAGTCATTTAACTTGGAGATTCAGTTTCCTCATCTCTTTGTGGAATAATAATGCATACCTCAAAGGGTCATTGTGATCTCTAAGTGAGATGATGTATGTCCAGGGGCTTCAATGGTTTCAATGACAACTGAATCTAAATCATTCATCTCTATGACAGTTTAGCTGAGAATAGTGATGATTTATGGGTTAATACTAGTCAATTGTCTGCTGTGTAGAAGGGGAAAGAGAACTGTTCCATGTCATCCTGGATAGGAAAATCCAATAAAAGGAAGAATTTGGGGAAGAGAACTAAAAATCTACACTGCCTTGTCAAATGCTGGATTCTCCATCACAGACATCTTCAAGCGGAGGCTATCTGTCTAGAGATTTTGCAAAGCAGACTCATTTTAAGTGAGAAGTTTGGAGTTTACAACTTTCACATTACCTTCAAACACTAAAATTTTATCATTCTACCCCAAATAAAATGGGAACCAGTTAAAGAGCAACATGATGGCCAGCAATTTTAGGCCCTCTGGCAGATCAAGAGGAAGAATACAGATATTTGCATACTGAGGTAACTTTTGATACCCTTCAAATTATACAAATCCCTAATTCATCCACATGAGATCTGAACCTGCCTCCCCAAAGTCCCTCAAATCCCTGCCATATAAAAAAGTTGTTTAACAATTCACTTAAATGGTGTCCAAGACCAATGAATTTACCCCTACTTATAGAGGTGTTCTTCTGGAAAGATGCTGAAGAGGAATAGATTATATCAGTATCAAAACTATAAGCAATTAATTAACAAATATTTTCTCTCCAGCCCAAACCTTGCCTTTGAGGGTCAGACCCATATAGTCAACCTATAACTTACCATCTAACTTCAACACTTCTTAAAATAAACGTATCATCTTCCCCTCTAACCCCACCTTCCAGCATTCCATCTCGGTGAATGGCACCACCATTCATCTCTTTTCTCCACTCAGCAATCTAGGGTCATCATTGTCCCCACTTACTCCCTTCCTCCCCATATCATTTTTACATTCTAAGTACCTCTTGAATATATCTACTCCTTTTCCTCTCTTCTGCCCCTTACTACTTTAGACCAAGCACCCATCGTCTGTTGCCTGGAATATTGCAGTAGTCTCCAGTGGTCCTCCATACCCACTCTTGCCTCCTCCCATTGTTTACCATATGGACTTCCCATTACCCCTAAAACAAAGCTTCAAAACGAGCTACAAAGTGCTGCAGTGTTTGGTTCTAACTGCTCAGTCCATCTCTTTCCTGCTCCCCCTCCCCTTCACTCCAGCCACATTGACTCTCTTTCAGTTTCTCACACTCTCATGCTTACATCCATCACAGGGTCTTCTCCCATGCCCTTCCCTCTGCCAGAAAGACTCTTCCCTCCTTGATATACCTCATTAGGCTTTAGTCATCCTTCAGATAACTGCTTAGGCATTATTTCCTCAAGGAAACCTTCTGTTACCTCTCTGACCAACTCACATTAGCCTATTTTAGGCTCTTAAGGCATCATGTAGCACTTGTCATGGATGAAGTTGTATGTATATTTCAGTGTGGTTATTTTTATTGTTGTATCTTTCCCTAGTAAACTATAAAATACATGGAGGGCAGAAACTGGCGTTTTTGTTTACCACCAGGTTCTAGAATGTTGCATAGTGCCCAGAATATAATAGGCCCTCAATAAAATAAGTAAATAAGTAGACAGATCAATAATGATGAATGAAACTAATAATAAATGCTATATGCTCTTGTACTAGTGACTTCATCTCTCCAGTTCTGATTTTAACTCCGTGAAATTTGGGGGTGGCAGGGGAGCAAATGAGGAATGAACACAAGAAGGAATTCAGAAGGCACCTAGAACTGCCAACAACTCAAATTCCTTGCCTCCAAAATGCAAAAATTTTAATTATAAGGAAATAAAATATCCACAAAGAAAGTTGTGCTCATGCTAAGCTCACAAATACATGCCTTTCCCCCCCCATAAATAGAACAAACAGATGCTATCTGCAAGGCCCACAGCACATCTGTGCAGATAAAGCAGCAGTGCTCAAAGTGTCCTGGGAAAGAAGTGATTTACATGTTTGCTCTCTGACGGTGCACATGCTCACATGTCGCTTCCAGAAAGCACTGACATGCCACATTCAGAGAATCCAGGTTGTGGTTTTGGATGTATTCTTTGGGTTCACCTTCAGTCAATGTGTTTAAGAAATATTCATGTTAAAAAATAATTTAAAGAAAGAATTGATGGCTGGAGGGCTTCTTCCCTCCCTGTCACCCTCCCTTTCTCAAGCTTTCACATTTGAGTGTTGTCAAGTTATCATGTACTAACTAATCAAAACAAAGGGAATATGAGACATGACTAAAAGTTTTATGCCAAGTATGAAAGCCGCCTGAAGGATATGGTGGCACCAGCCATTCAAAAGACTCAACTTCTTTCTGACAAAATAAGACTTTGATATGCTTACAGTATTTTCTTCTAAGGATCTCAAAATTCTTTTTTTTTTAAGTATTTAAAAAGGTCATCTAGTAAGGAGTTTTCTTAAGCAAGGTAGACAAACAGGCATATAATAGGCATATAATGTACTTTTTTTAAACATGGCAGTAGCTGACATAAATTGAAAGTGATTTCTTTATTCCCACAAGAGACAATGCTAAGAGGTGGGAATGGGAATTATTTGCTCTGGGAGCCCTGGCCACAGAGCAGTTTAATCTAATTTGCATGTGAGACTGGGAGTTCCTGGAATTGCTTTCCCTTGTGGCCCCTACACTCCCACCCCTATTTCCACCACTGACTATGTGCTGCTTTTTATGGTAACTGGACATGAAGCTTAGTAAAAGCAGCAAAGCTCAGCCAATCACTTAGAAAACCCAGCAGATATACTATAAAATGGTGACATCTTTAAGAACCTTTGGAACTTACTGAAACAAACACGGAATACTGTATCAACTGACAGTTAAGCCAAAAAAGAAAAAAAAAAGTTAATGTTTCCTACTCAATATATTTTCTCCTTTCAAACTTCAGACAACTTCACCCTGCCACACCCAACTACTTGTGACTGGTTCCAAACAGTGACACCAGCTGATGAAAGATGACATTCTTGCAACTTTTTCCCTCAAAAGACTCATCGTGAGATGGCCCTTCTCCAGTAGACTATATACTTCATCATCTGTGTCCATCTTTCTGTCCCTGGAGAGACAAGGTCCAAGGAGAAATCATCTTTCTGAGGCAGCTCTGGATGAAACCTTGGGAACTAAAACCAGGATGTGCAGATCAGCTTGAACTGCTGGCTACCCCCTCGGAAGCTGAGTCACTGACCTGGCGGTTCATTTAATCGCTTGGAAAGTGGTTAGACTGAACAGGACATGTAGCGATTAGTAATTCAGACTGGTCTCAGAGCTTCGTGTTTTTCACCGTGGGACGCCAACTGCAGCCTTTCTCTTGGAGTCAACAGGAAGTAAGAATGGCAAGCCAAATTTGACACCACTTGACGTAACCAGGGATAGACTTCAGCCCTTATTTCTCAACCCAATAACACAGAGATTTTGAAAGTGAGTCCTTCTAGCTAAACACATATACCAAGTACCAGGCCAGAATAAAGAATAAAGAATTGAAGAAAACCTGTTTTGATAACTCAGATTTAACCCTTTCTTGTTACTTGGCTTTTATTTAATAAAAAGTAAATTTAAAAAATCCCTTAAGTCTCAGATCTGAAGATGCTATGAATAAAGAGAAATAATATTTATTAAATAAGCTATTCCTCACACCAAACAGAAAAAGATTGTGATTGAGGCAAGCACAAAATCTACTTTCCTGGTAATTTTTTTTTCATCATGCTGCATTTGTGGAATATCCTAAACTGGGCACAGTAAGACATGGCCAGGTAGCCAAAGTGAAACAAACGGACTTTTTATGAAACATTTCCTACCTCTGGTTACAACGACTGGTTCATGTTCAGCTATTTCCAACTATAGTTGTGGTGCTAGCAATGAGACTTAAAATTTGATCATTTCATAAGGAGTGTTTGGTAAAGGAAAACAATGTGTGTGTCCTTGAACTCACCCTATTTTTTCTGTTTTCTATCGTCCTCTCCAATTCATCCCACACCTAGAACCCAGATTACTTTTCCTACAATATAACTTCTGTTCATTTATTCACTTGAAATTGGTTGGACCCTGACCACATATATCAATGATCACTTAGATAAGCACAGAAAAGAAAAGATAAACATGATGGTCTTGCACTTGAAGAATTTATGGTCAATGATGCTTCTCTAGTCAAAAGTCTTCTGGTTCTCTCTGGGACTGTGAGATCCAGTTTGAACTTTAACCTAATATTCTTAAACTCCTAAATTTAGCATTTACCAGAAGTATCTTCTCTCAAAGTGCCCACTGTCAAGCTCACACTTCTGACACTCCATCTCATAGTCTCAACTGTCCTTTCCTTTGCATATCCAAATTCTCTCAGAACCTAACTCACTTACCTTTAACAAAACCATCTCTGATCTCCCAGCCTTTCCCCCTTCCTAAATTCCGATAGCCCAGATTATCTATACTAATTTTTCAGCTCGACACCATCCCACATACCCTGTCCCAAACAAAATTCAGCCATAGATGCATAAATACAATACACATATACAAATATACATATATACATACCTGTGTGTTAAAGAAAAGGGAGCTGGATTTGGGACATTCATTCTATAGTGAAATGTGGGCCAAGTGCTCCATTGGTGTCATGAAGCTGGGATTTTTATTTCACCCAAAAAAACAAAGGGGCTGGGGTGTCCTAAGCCATTTTGTTAAAAAGAATATAAATTTCTCACGTAACCCGGATAGGATGATCTTTGGAAGAAAATTAATTCTTACCATAGGAAGCTTTGCTTATTTCAGATTCTTTATAAGAAAACAGAAAAATGGAAGAATTGGCTCTTTTCCCACATCCCTCTGCAAGGTCCTAGAGTTTCTCCTTCCTGCTCCTTCACTCTGACCCTCCACCACTCATACCTTGATGTCACCCCAAGGAGACACCAAACATAGCACTTCCCCCTTTCTTAGAGTCAACAAAGTTTGAGTGGAAGGAAGTCTACCAGGGCTTTCTTTTTGGCAAGGACAAGGGAGCAACCTCAGGAAGGAGGACATCAAAATGTGGAAGAATCAAACAGGAGAGGTCTCCCTGTTTGAGTGAAGGATAGGGAGTGAAGGAAGGGGAGAGCAGGAGTGCCCATGTGGAAAACCCTTGAAAGACCTAGGCAATATGGCCCCATCTCTTCATGTGAGACAAAGGATTAACTATCTAGTGACCTGGTTCCTGATTCTCTCCTCTCCTCCTCATGATCTAGAACTCTAAGGAAGTTAGTTACCCAAACTTTTCAGTAAAAAAGAAAAAAGAAAAGAAAAAGACCAGTAGTTACAAGTGTGGAATAAACCACTAAGGGCTATCCCCATACATCACTACTCATTATAAATTACTGGAAAAGACATTCCTGAAGTGACTAGGAGTCTAGGAAACTCTAAAGCTGAATGCCACCCTGCTCCCCATCCCCACCCACCCCAGTTTCCATCACCTCCAGCAGATATCCTGAGGGCTGAGGTATACGCAGGTTCTAACACTAGAGGAGCAAAGACTTCCTTTGATTGTGGAAAACTAGGACATTTAAAAAGAAGCCTTCCTTTGACTCTCTTTCTGTGTCTCTCCACCTGATCACTAATGTTTCAATCACAATTTAAAGACTGTTTCATCTGATGAATCATCTTCAGTCTTAGGAATTATTGTGTCAAAATAGTTTCTTAAAATATGTTCTGAATAAGCGTCACTTTGGAAAAAGTACTCATGGGCAGCTGCTCTATCCCAGCTACGTTTCTACCTATGGATCACAGAGTCCAGCCAGACCTTGCAGTAATTTTCATTTCTTCTTTCTAGGTTCCCCACAACTTTGAAGCCAACTGTCATTCATCTTGGTACACAAACCCAACAGCATCAAGGACGTGGGACATCAATAGTTACAGCCTTTGTCATGTGTGCCTACTATAGTCATTTAATATTTGTGCCAGGATTCACTGTGTGCTTAATCGTTTTCTTTATCTGTAAAACAAATAACAATAATACATACCCACAATCATAGAGTTGTAAGGTTTAAATGAGTTAGTGTAACCATATGTATTTAGACCAGACATTACAAAACTTTTCTGTTAAAAAAACAGGTAGAAATATTTTAAGCTTTGTAGGTCATACAGTCTCCGGCTCTATTCACCTCTGTCATTGCTGAGCAAAATCAGGCACAGACCAATGAGAGTGGCTGTATTTCAATAAAACTTTATTTACAAAAGAGTTGGTAAGCTGGATATGGCCCACAAGCAATAGTTTGATGGCCCCAGACTTAAAGGATAAGCATTCAATAAATTTGTTATTCTCACATGTATTATCCTAATCTAATGACAGTTTTTCTTTTTCGTATTTTACCTTTCATAATAATATCTGTAATTGAATTCTGGATGCCTTAACTTACCTATTATCACTGCTGCCACTAATGAAGACAGGAAAGTAGGAGGATTTTTTTATCTTGCTTATACATGCATATCATCTAGTGGCAGAAAAGTGTAACTGCAAGATTTTTTTTTTTTTCTTTCAAATGTCCTGACCTTGTTCTAGCACATCCTTGGTAAGAGGGCTGCTTCCTGTCTGCCCACAGTGGGCATCTGTATCTGCAACTAAACATCCAGGATTAGTTCAAACCACCTGTTACACCGGTTACAAGGAACTTTCTAACAGGACTTTGATGGGGGTTCTTATAACTCAAGGTTTTGTGTAAACAACCAAAAGTGTTCACTGAGGGGGAAAGAAAATGAACCTATTTAAGAAATAAACTATTATTTATTAACCAACTAATTATGTGACGTGTGTGTGTATGTGTGTTTAATGATACTAACAAGTACTTCAGAGAAACAGTACGGTATAGGTACGTTTTTATCTTAAAATTAGCCTTCACTAAAGTATTGAATGAACCCTTAGCATGAAGTAGAGGCAATTCTTTGAACCCAGGTCATAATTTTCCCTATATATCCTTGGTCTATAGTGTCTAGTGATCACCTTCTACACCCCGTACTTATCTACATTCCATGCTGGCCCATACTACATTTGCTACTGCCACATATCACTGCTAATAGTACTAACCATTGAGAATTCTCAGTCTCTCTTTCTGCAACTATGCAGAGGTTAGAACTTAGTGTTTCCATAAAAGCCACAATTCTAGAAATCTGGCTCTTCATTTTTTTTT
>NC_138372.1:150704996-150726424 GCF_054177405.1 Leptonychotes weddellii
TCCATTCATCTGTCAATGGACATCTTGGCTCTTTCCATACTTTGGTTATTGTGGACATTGCTGCTATAAACATCAGGGTGCATGTACCCCTTCGGATCCCTACATTTGTATCTTTGGGGTAAATACCCAGTAGTGCAATTGCTGGGTCATATGGTAGCTCTATTTTCAACTTTTTGAGGAAACTCCATACTGTTTTCCAGAGTGGCTGCACCAGCTTGCATTCCCAACAGTGTAGGAGGGTTCCCCTTTCTCCACATCCCCGCCAACATCTGTCGTTTTCTGACTTGTTAATTTTAGCCATTCTGACTGGTGTGAGGTGGTATCTCATTGAGGTTTTGATTTGGATTTCCCTGATGCCGAGTGATGTTGAGCACTTTTTCACGTGTCTGTTGGCCATTTGGAGGTCTTCTTTGGAAAAATGTCTGTTCATGTCTTCTGCCCATTTCTTGATTAGATCATTCGTTCTTTGAGTGTTGAGTTTAATAAGTACTTTATAGATTTTTGGATACTAGCCCTTTATCTGATATGTCATTTGCAAATATCTCTCCCATTCTATCGGTTGTCTTTTGGTTTTGTTGACTGTTTCTTTTGCTGTGCAAAAGCTTTTATCTTGATGAAGTCCCAATAGTTCATTTTTGCCCTTGCTTCCCTTGCCTTTGGTGATGTTTCTAGGAAGTTGCTGCAGCTGAGGTCGAAGAGGTTGCTGCCTGTATTCTCCTTTAGGATTTTGAAGGACTCTTGTCTCACATTTAGGTCTTTCAACCATTTTGAGTCTATTTTTGTGCGTGGTGTAAGGAAATGGTCCAGTTTCATTCTTCTGCATGTGGCTGTCCAATTTTCCCAACACCATTTGTTGAAGAAATTGTCTTTTTTCCACTGGACATTCTTTCCTGCTTTGTCAAAGATGAGTTGACCATAGAGTTGAGGGTCCATTTCTGGGCTCTCTATTCTGTTCCATTGATCTATGTGTCTGTTTTTGTGCCAGTACCATACTGTCTTGATGATTACAGCTTTGTAACAGTCTGGCTCTTCATTTTTAATATTTTCTGCAGAGATCCTGTCCATCAGCATATTCTCTGAGACATTTTTTGAAAATGAAGATATCTAAAGATGATTTTTAACTGTGTGTTATTATAATGGAGTGGGGAGATCAGGAGATAAATGTTTTAAATGCCACTTTTAATAGTGAGGAAAAAGATCTTCCAGCTCTGTATTTCCTTGATGTGTTTCCCTCACTAAACAGAAGTCTTTTATGGGCATTTTGGGGGTTACTTCATAAAAAGAACCTTGACCTGTAACACTTTGATTTTTTTTTTTCCTTCCTGTGGAATCAACAAGAAATCATTGGGTTCATATCCCATTAGCAAGTTCTTATCCCACCAGTGGGTATGACTGAAGGATGAAGTTGAGATGCTTTGTCAGTAATCTCAGAGACAGCCTCTTACTTCTGCAACCCACGCCACCCCCAGATGGCTCTGTCTATTCTCATTCTTCCTGAGAGTCTCAAACCCTCTCTTACCACCACCACCATCACCAGACCTTCCATAGCAGCTGGCCAGCCTGGGGCCTGCTTCCCTGTCTTTCTTCTGGTTGTCTCACTTCCTGGACATCTGAGCTCTCTTCCCTTCATTCCTACTGCCTTGACTTAGAAGGATCCTCCCTCCTCTGCTTTTGAGGAAATTCTCAACTCTGTTCTCCATTTCCAAACAAAAATCCCTGTTTTGTTTCCCCCAGATCTTGAAACTGACCAGAAAAACTGGACTGAATTGGCCACAGCACTATTTGGATTCTCTTTGTGATTTTTGGCTACTTGCTGTTCCTGGTAGTTTACACTCACATGTCAGATTTTCCACAGCGGTCATGTAACATGCCCACTCCTCCTTACTCCTACCTTGGGACTCACCAAGCTAAGCTTTAGGATGCTTTTGGGATTTATGTATAAAGAGAGGGCTGGACATTAAAATGACCCGGACAAAGCTCTTACAAGACCATAATTCTGCCCTTGGCTCTGACAGAAATTGGCTAAGAGATCACTGGACATCAATTTCCTCATAAAATATTAGAAGGTTGGCCTCAATGTGCAATCAAGTCCCTCTCAGCTCAAATAATCTATCATTCTAGATGTACCTTAGATTATTTTGAAAGAAGCCACCCGGGACCTAATTATAACCCACTGGTCCTCATTTTAGGTAAAAGTTGGAAAACAGGACTTTGCAATGCCTGATCCTATCAACCTTCTACCCTCTGTTACCAGTATCTTGAAACTTTGAAGTTCTTACTGTCATTATCTGGGTTGAGATAAATTCTTCACTTTTGGAATTGTTTACCATTTCTTCCAGAAATGCCCTTACCACTGAAGGTTCATCCAACATGGATTTGAAACTGTCCAGTTATAAATCCTGGACCTGATTCCTGTTAGAGTTGTCTTCCCTCCCATATCAAACTCCTCACGGCCCCCACTTAGGGGTGTCTGGATTTAGCATGGACTTCACTGCCCTCCATCTTAGAAAGGATCTGGGATCCTTCTGATGCTGTGTAGGTTTCCTTCAATTTCAGAATTTATGTTTCCAAGTTCTACAAGAAAGAGATATTTTTGAATTTTTATTTGTGGCATATATCCTGCTTATGCCAGCAGATGCGTCAAAGATACCGCAACTAAAATAGGATTTTTATAGAAAAACAGAATTTAGGGCCTTAATTAATTGCTGACATCATATGTACTCCCTCAGAAAACTAGCTATTCAAAAATGACTCTGCTCCCTTCTAGCATAATTTGCCCCCTATCCCTTCATTATTATTAAGGACATATGTACAGAAACAGGATCTGTGCCTTGTCAGACTTCTCCCATGCCAGCCGCTCATACCCAAATTGATGTTATAACCCTCCCTTTTTCACATCACAATTGGTTATTGTGCAAATGAGTATATTCTTCCAGGAACAGACTGTGACTTTAGGTGGTACAAGAACAGGCATCGGAAGCAGATGAACTCTTAGTCAAGATAGGGACCTTGCCACAAATACCCTCAATAAGACACAAGAGAAAAAATAAATAAACACAAAGAGAAATAAAAATAACAGAATAAAAGGTGAAGTAAAATTATTTTAAAAGAAATGTGGAGCCACATTTCAAAGAGATGTCAGCTATTTTATAGGATGTACATAAATTTTCCACGTTTTCATTCTCCAGACAGAATCTATAAAGGGGACCCTTGTAGCTTCAGCCTAAATTTTGAGGTTTATTTCTCTATGTTTCCTATACATGCAATCTGTGTTCCAACAAAGCAAACTATTTCACTACTTTTTGTTCCTAAATATATTTGTATACCATTACATATATTAATCTCACTGCCTGAATGCCTATTCTCAGCCATAAAAAAAAAAAAAATCCATGCATTCTTCAATCTTTCTCAAATATCACCCTCCTCACCTAGTCTTAAAATGTAAAGTAAAGAGAATGAGCAAGCCTGAAGAGATCAGATTAGATATTGCAGATGGACTCCACCTGGTAATTT
The DNA here is from genome assembly GCF_054177405.1 of Leptonychotes weddellii. Taxonomy (NCBI): domain Eukaryota; kingdom Metazoa; phylum Chordata; class Mammalia; order Carnivora; family Phocidae; genus Leptonychotes; species Leptonychotes weddellii. The sequence continues at coordinate 150,708,510 of NC_138372.1, forward strand.
TTTTGGTGGTTTTAATTTTTGGAAGCAGAGACACAGAGGACTTCAGAATTAACCTATAGATAAGAGACTCAATAAGCCTATCAGAGAACTTTCTAGAACTGTATTGTTTCTTGATGGTGATTTCGTTGACTACTTCTGAAAAATCTTTTTATATTGTATGTCCAAAATCATGCACTTCTCATAATCAGTCAGTGTGATGGTCTTTGAGTATGTACTGGGAAGAACGCCAGGTACGATGGGAAACACAAACATACACAAATAAAAATTAAAGGAAACTGCAAGGAGAAAATTCAGTATCTTAACTGGGAGAGCTACATTTTATTGACACTTCCCAAGTTCAGGCAGTTTTTTAAGCACTTTATAAAGTACCTAGTACAATGAGCCTTCATTAAAAACAAAACAAATTAAGAAAAAAAAAAAAACCCTATGAGGTAAGCATGGAGTATCTTCACTTTAACAGTTGGGTTCAGGAACTTGTGCAAGGTTCCAACAGTTAGTGTATGAAATCCCAGGTTGATCCAATTTTAGAGCCTAAATTCTTAGCTCCTCCTCACAGGCTTCTCCATCACTTTCCAGAAGCAGGCCAGCTGTTATCTTATCCCACCTGGCAGGTTCTCTCAACTTTTGCACACCCAAGAGTTAGCTGCTAATTCATGAATTTGAGTCAGCCATGAGTCAAGAGTGCTTTAGAAACACTGGTCCGACAGATAAAGTTCTAAAGATAGTTAAGAGCCTTCAAGTTTCTTCCCTGTCTCCTCCTGTGTTTCCTGATTTCAGCCAAACATTTAATTCTAACCTTCAAACACTACACATGCTCCTCCCATCGCCTGAAATCCTTCATGGAGAATGGCTACTCGTGTATATTTCCTCTGTAAGCCTTTCCGCCTTGCCAGGCACAATTTCTTCTTCTGAATTCATCTGAAACATCCTTTTATACATGCCTCTTTTAGCTTTAGCAGCTCAAAGTACTTTAATTTCTTGTTCCCATTTCATGTCTCCCACTAGCCTGGTAACTCTTCAAAACCTAAGTACTCTGTCTTATTTATCCCAGCTCATCAATGCTTAATAACATGCACTGAATAAATGAACACATTAAAAGATGGATGTTTTACATACATACAAACATATATCTGTTCAGAGCTTTGACTGTCAGAAAAAGTTTGAAGTGCCAATTCAATGCATAATTTGAGAAATTTGTTATCTGCATTTAACAATTTAAAAAAATATATGCTTCTCAAAAAATGAGATAAATTCAAGTATCTCTGCCCTCCTATTTGGGAAACATTGGTTCTCGCCACTCTCATGGGAAACACAATCAGAAATCAAAGGTAGAGAAGCAGTTGAGTAAACATTTATTGAACTCAATTGTATGTAATTGAACTGAATTAAACTGAAAGGCAGTCTTAGCTTCCACTGATGGAGATCAGGGAGCTATTTGGGTGGAAAGTCAACCCAGAGGAAAGAAAAGGGCTGTTTGTGGGATCAAGAGCTCTGGGTCAGGTCTCCTGGACCCCGGCTGCATATTACCATCACCTGGGGAGCTCTTAAAAAATTTTGGATACATGGTTCCCACCTTTAGGGCATCTAATTTAATAGGATTGAAGTGGGGCTTTGGCATCAGGACTTTTTAAAGCTCCCTAGATGTTTCTAATGTGCAAACAGCCCTGAGGTGACTCCTCCAGAGAAAAGGGTACTCAAGCACATCTGTGATTTCTGTGGCTGGGTGAAAGGGGATAGAAATTTGTTCTCTGGTACTGGGTCCACTTGCATCTCATTTCAGACTCTGTAAGGCAAAATTTTACACCTTCCAACAAACAGCACAGCAGGAAAGCTTGCCTGCATCCTGAACCTCCAGAAGTTGTGTGATGGAAGGTGGGGAGGGAGGGCCACTTATAAGCATGTCGGACACACCCAGTGCTACAAATTCAGCATTTTGACTGCGACTTGGTCCCAGTCAAGCAGCTCTCTTCTACTTTTGTTGGACATGGTTGGCCCCAGGTAAAAAAAATCCAAAGAAAACCACTTGGGAAAAGCTGTGATACCGATTCAGCTGTGCCTCCAAAGGACAAAAACTGCCTGAGGCTTCCCCTTCTCTGTAAGGCTTCTTTAGCACTTTGTCTTCCTGTTTGGAAACAAATGAAACTAAAAAGTTTCAAGATGCTTTGCTACAATTACACAATCTTTTCCCCCTCTCTCTCATCCACAGACTGCAAAATGGCAGCCCCTCGTCTTCCAGCCAGAGCCACCGGACGTTCCCCAGAAGGTCATTCTCCACCTAAAGCTGCCGCTTCACAGCAAACTCGAAAACCACTTGGCTTCCCTCGCTTAAGTGTTGTGTTTTTCTGCTGCGTTTCCAAAAGGCTCTTGGAGATTTCATGTTTGTATCTTCCTCTTTTCTGGCTTCATGTTCTCCTATGTAAATGAAGAAAGCTCTCCCAGTAGGGAAGAACGGCACAGTTGGAGAGTTTGCTGATTTCATACGCATTTGCTCTCATTTAAAGTGACTTTGCATATAGCGGCATTCTGTACTGCTTAACGGAAATCCAGAACAATTTAAGAAAAAGCTCTTTTAAAAAATCAATTCCAGTTAAGGACAAAGCAAATTAAAGTGGAGCCATACAAATCCAACCCTGCTCCTGCAGACTTCTCAGCCTAGTGAAAAAGTCAAAACAGGTTTAAAAAATTAAAATTTAAATTTAAAATTAAAAATTAAAAAGCAACGATATCAGTGCTATAATAAAAGTAGTAAAAGGAGAGCCTCAGCACAGAGGCAAAGGCTCCTGATCTTGAGAAGACCCTCCAAGTGATGGCATAGAAAAGGAGGAATTAGTACACGTGGGACCCCTCTACTCATGCATATATTAGGATTCTAAAACTCTTGAAAATGTTTGTGTGCCTACGACCTCCTGCAAAGCACAACTTGAAAACATACCTCAGACTGTCTGCATTGTGCAAATACTGCTTGCCATCTCCACACCCGTCAGTAGGACATGTGCTTTGAGTTGTTTTAACAGTAGTAATTATGGCTCACACTCAGCTATCTACACCCTCTAGTCTGGTTCCATTGGTGACCAGGGACAAACATTTGTTAAACAGCTGGACAAGGGCGAGGGTGCCAAATCTTGTAATAAAACAATTTACCTCTATTTAAAGCTAAAGCCTATTGGAATTGAACCTTTATCCTTGACTTCATTATCAGTGGTATGGCTGCTAATACCATCCCATCAGTTACTTTAGTATGAAGACTGTGAAGCAGTTCCTTTAAGATTCACTGTTGGGGTCACAAATGGTATAAGTAGTTGGGGAAAGATGGAGGACAGCATAGTTGAGGGAAGATCCTTTACTCAATTCCTACCTTTGTACATGGATACTAAGTTCCTAGGACTCTGGATTCAGAAGAAAAGACTGAGCTCACTGATATGAACCAGTTTAACTTGCAAGTAAAGTAAAATGTCTCTAAAACATCTGAATCTATTTCCACAGATTGTGTCTTCACAGAGTGAAACCTGGGCTGCCTGTTTCGTGAACTCTATAGACATTGAAGTAGACAGTCCTGTCCTGTCAGGGGAGCACTCATTCCCATTCTTGATGTTTCCTTCCAGGTGGAGGGTGATCACTGGCAGGATGCCCCTGGCTCCACTCTAGCCCCTCACTCCCTTCCCTCCTCCTTGACTGGCAATGGAGTTGAGCTCTGTCATGTCCTCTTGAGAGCAAGCTGTCGGGAGGAAACACGTGTCCTTTGCTCCTTTAGAATGAGGCCAGTACCCCGGGCCAGATGCAAGGGTGGAACCCCTGGCTCCTGTAGGGGTTCTCTGTGAGGAAGCCATAGACACAGGCCCCCGTCTTCACTTTCAGTTTCAGTTGTCGTAAGAGTGACATTTTGGTCTCAACTGGTTCAGATCTTAAGCAGAGAAGAGGTTTGCTATTTACTGTCCTTTTTTCCTATGACCCAACAATTCTCCTTTAGCGTCTAATTGCTTAGCCTGAATCAACCAGATACCAAATCTAGCAATGTCACAGTGAAATGCTAGAGCTGGAAAGAATCTTGAAGCCTTTGAAACCAACCTTTTGTCGTTCAACACAACAGGGTAACATACAATAGAACTAACTGAGCACTGAACAACATGTCTTCCTGTGCTCATCAATTGCTTAACATGCCTTGTATCTTGTACAGTTTCTACAGCCAATAAGAAGGTATAACATTAGCCCATTTTACAGATGAGGAAAGTTTCCAAAACTGGCCCCGTTATATAACCAGTGGTAGAATCAGATTTAAAGTCAGATCTGTTTAAATCCGAAGGCCCCTGGATTAACCTAGATGATAGTACTTACCATCCCATCAAATGGATGGCCACATTCTGCTTAAAGATCAAACACAATAGTTGATTTAAAGAACATTAAAAAGTAAAGTTTGCAACAACATACTTGAAGATACAGAGTATCTTGCCTAGCCTGTGCATGACACCAAAACCCTGAGACTTGTCAGTACAAAGCATTGTTCCAGCCTTTAATGCAGAAAAAATACAAGCTCTGCTGGGCAGATTGACTAGGAAAATGTGGTGCTTCTATCAGAAGTTTGTAGTTTTAAAATTCCCTTGTGTTTTAGTGGCACCAACACACAAAGGGAATTAAGCCATTTTGATCTCCAATAATGAGAAACATGGCTGACGCTCAGACCTGAAACTATTTAACACAAGTTAATCCTTGAAACAAATCTGGAATGAAATGAGGAAGAAAAAAAATCTTATTATGGTAGACATCAACTAATGGGTTGCATTTCTTTCTTCTCAATTAGAAATGGCAGAGGGGTTTTAATTATTTTTCCTTAGCAAGCACATCAAAACATATCTACACAGAAACACAGCAAATATGTTATAAACTTATTTAAGCCAAAGAGCTCGTCAACACTGTTTGCAATTATAAAATCATTTGGGGATATGGTATTTTTTTGGAAAGAATTGTTTTTCTCTTAGATGCAAACCACATCACAGTCCATCAGGCATAAATCTATTATTGTATCTTCAAGAGTGAAAATGGAAATTGTGCAACAAAGGCGCCACTGATAAATGCAACTAGCCCCCCAGAATCATTGGGATGATCTCATTAGTTAGGAGAGATAACAGGGAATGTCACGGTTTCAAAAATGCTCTTTTAGGGGAAAATACTGCTGAAATTAAATGTTCCCAGAGTTTCAGGGAGGAATTTGGGGGAACTTTATTCCCCCATCTCCATAAGTTATCATACATTAAAAGAAAAGGAGGCTTTTTCAGAGACTTTTTTTGTCACTTGGTCAGCAGTGGAGGGCATGGTAGAGATGGAATTGAACAATGAAATGCACCTGATGAGATCACAGCTCCAGGAGTCAGCCAGCCTGCATCTCAATTCTGGTTCTGCCACTTAACACCCGTATAACTCTAACCTATTTGCGTGTTAGTTTCTTTATTTAAAAGGTGGGATAAGAATAGCACACATACTGAATGGAGCACTGGGTGTTATATGCAAACAATGAATCATGGAACACTACGTCAAAAACTAATGATGTAATGTATGGTGATTAACATAACATAATAAAATTTTAAAAAAAGAAATACTAGTTTCCTACTTATTAGTGGCTAATTTGAGATGCAATAAATAAATAATAATACTTATTAGTGGCTAATTTGAGGTGCAATAAATAAATAATAAAAAAAAAAAGGAAAGCACCTACTTTCTATGTTTGCTCTAAGGATTAAATGACAAAGTACATGTAAAATGTATAATATGCACTCTATAGCTATTTATTAATATTATTATGATCACCCTAATTATCGTTACATCCGTTATCAGTAGAAATACATGATAGAATAATTAGACTTAGATCATAATCTAGAAGTGGTGCAGGGTCAGGCCAAGGAGTCAGAACTGGGATTTTACAGATTCAAAAATCAGAGTCAGGAAATCAAAAATAAGGATAAAAGAAGTTAGGAACCCAAAAGATTATAGAGTAATAAAGAAAAATTCAAGGATGACAACTTTAGGAATGGTGCCAATAGTTGAATTACTTTGTTTCTAGCTCAACTTTGTCACAGCAGAGATGCCCCACCAAATCAGATATTCTTCCTCTGTCACCTTCACCTAACCAATTACTGAGCCTTACCTTATTCTGGGTCCAGAAATTCCTATCTTAAATGAGTACAGAAAACATGGACCCAGTTGTAACCGACAGCACCAAAGCCCCAGTTTCTGAGAGATGTGGGGAGGGAGTGGTTTTAAGGCAAGGCCCAACATTGGGGTAAAAGGCAAATATTTTCTTACAAAGAAGAAATAAAAGCCCAGAGTCCGAATCCAAGAAGGTGGCCATCGCTGAGCCCACAGTAAGGTTACTTTCATGTTGATAATCAAAGCGTTCTTAAATTTTCCCTACTTGCATACTTCTCAAAAGGATGATCTTATGTGAGGATTATCATTTTAAAAAGTCAATTCTGAGCCTCCATATGAATCAGAATCCTTGGGGATGACATCTAGGACTGCAAAATGTTCCCTAGGAGATTCTTATGCACACTAAACTTGGAGGACAACTAGACTAGAGGCTAAGCTAGCCTAGGGCATTGGTCTCAACTGGGGCAATAGGAGATGTAGAAGGACAGGGAGCCAGTCAATCACTGTTTGAATGATCTGATCCTCCAAACTCCCCCAGTGCAATTAAATTTATTATTAAATTTAATAGTTGCAACCCTTCACCATCCAATGAAGGTTATTAAAAACTGGGGGGACCAAAAAATAACTTGGTGACATAATTCTGCTTCCCTCATCATAGAACAAAAACTTCAGTGTGGTGTTATATTAGAATCAATTGGGGTGACTTTCAAACTTTGAAGGCATGTCCTCTATCATTATCTAAGGGCCATCGGACAAGACTAAAGAACTGGAAGAGGCATTCCCTATGTTGGGGTAGTTGTTGCAGAGTTAGGAAAATGAGACAAACAGAGTAAGCATTCAGTGGGCATTTGCTGAAGTGAATTGAGTGATGGCTGTCCATAAGAACTTGAAAGGTTTGCAAGTGGAGTAAGAAAAAATTCAAATGAACTTACATTTATTGAGCACTTATATTTCAAACTCGGTGTGGATACCAGATGAGATTCTTTTACTCTCTGTTATTGCCATGTCTGCAGCCCCCTTCTGAAGGTAACTGCCACACATACAGTCTCTAAGGAGCTACACTATGGCATACTCTTAAAATAGGACATCCTACCATGTAACTCCTGGCCCTTAGGCACAAAAGGGCACCTGAGACAAGGTGAGGCAAGCTACCTCCTGCCCAATAGCCTATCACTGCTCCAAATGTTTTACCCTTAAAGTAGCAATTAACCAACCTACTCAGATTCCCTTGGAAATGTGAGCCTCTCCTTTAAACTCTACTTTGACCCCCACACTCTTAGAGATTCTCTTCCCCATTTTAATCATGAGCAAAACTGGAATGAAGCAAAAATAAACAATATTCCGTGTTAGATCTTTATGATGTCAAAGCTTGTACTTGTACAGACGATTAACCTAGAAACTCTAAAATAAATATTATCAAAAAAAAAAGAAAGAAAATTAATAAAAAGGAAAAATTCTCTAACAGCTGGAGCTATGTCAAAGCAAGCCACTGCAGGACCAGTGGAATTTCTACACAAAGGTTGAATAACCTCTGCTTGAGGAGGCCAATCTGGGAAGGAAAATCTGGACAAGATGGTTTCTACAACCTCTTCCAACCTAAGATATTATAATTTATTGGCAAACAGCTGGGCACCATATTAAGTTAATTCCTTTTTTGTCTTGGCAAAAGTAAAAATGTATTCTTGCAGAAACTTCTATTGGCAGTGCGGTTGCCTTGTAAAAGTAGAAAAGAAACTGGGAAAACTATTTTCTTCTCAGGATTTTCAGAGATGGCTTATGGTAGAATAGGATTCAAGGGATATGCAAAGTATAGCACAGTGGTCAAAAACACTAGTAAAAGTGGGTTTGAATCCTGGCTCTGCCACTTATGAGCTTGGACATGTTGTTTAACCTTTCAGAAATGCATTTTCCTCATTCAAAACAACTTACCTCACAAGGTTATTGAGAGAATAAAATAATGCAGGTGAAGTACTAAGCACAAAGCATATATCAAACTGTCAATAGATAGTAACCATTAACTAATATACAGTAAAGCTGGTTGATGGAACATCCATGTTTTTGAGCTTCTGTGTTACCCTGGTACTTGACTTGGCAGTTTCTGAAAATTCCTGGAGGGAGGAAGAATGAATGAAATAATGTCCAATATGTGAGGAAGAAAAAAGATACTTTCCTCAACTTGTTTTTTATAGGACACAGAGATTGGGCTTTGGATTCCAACAGACCTGGTTTGCCTCCCTGCTCCATAAGAGAAAGATCTTGAATAAATGATTTGGACCCCCTACGCTTCAGTGACCTAACCTATAAAATGGGAATACATAATTAGGATGCTTTTGGATGCAAGTAACTGAATGCCTGACTACAACTGGCTCAAACAACTGTGGCTTATTTTTCTAATATACCATGTGGTCCAGAGATAGTTCCAGATACTGATTCTGTAGTTCAACTATTCAGAAACTAAATGGGTTTCTCTGCATTTGTCTTGGTTCCCCACCATGATCTCAAAATGGGTACAATGGTTCCAAGAATTATAGTCTCACATGAAAATGCCCAAAGCTGGAAGGAGCTGAAAAGCACTTTCTCTTGTGCAACATATTCGCCTTTTCACCAAAAGGAAAATCTTACCAAGAAGCTCCCAGCACATGTTTCCTTAGGTCCCATATGGCCAGAGCTGGGTCATATGTTCACCTCTAAACCAATCACTGGTAGGACATGATACTGTGGTTGAATCACCATTCATCACCCATGGCTAGGAAAGGGGTCTATACCACCATATGTCTGAACAAAGTAGAGTTTTTTTTAGTAAGGACGAGTGTAGAGCGTAGGTAGGCAAACAGTAGTGACTGCTCCTTGTATCTCCCAAGCATGTTGAAAAGTTTGAATGATACTACAATGTATCTAGTACTTGGTTAAGTGCTCAGTACATATTTGTTCCTCCTTAGTAATTAAAAGATCTTAAAGCCATAATCCTCTCAGATTAAACTATCCCTAAACTGAAAGTATTGACTTGCACAGATATATTAGGAATCACTATTTAATATACAAAAAATTTCTTCCCTTTAAAAAGATTCAATATCATATTCATGGAAATATTAGGCCTCCACTATATTTAAGCTGTATCTTAGTGAATGCAAATTAAACAAAATATGCATAATTAATTTTTTGACACACCTCTGCTGCTTCCAATATACTCAAACTAATGTGTCATTATAATTTTCATCATTTACTGATGGTTTATTGATACCTACAGAAATCATGTTTGGGGATAGGAAAATGGTATCATACATAATCATTCAGTTCAAAAGTTTATAGGACTAAAATGGAGTGTGGATATTGATTTGTAGCAACAGGTATGAACATCAGATTGGCCAAAAGCAGGGTTTTCAGACAGTCCTTATTCTACATGTCTTTGCTGATGACTTACATAGTGTTTACAAGCCTTTCTGTGCATCCTTGCCTTGCAGTTTCCTCTACCCTTTAGAAAGCTTGTTTCCATCTTGTGAAATCCAACTCCATTTTTTCCTCCCCTGCAGAGACTTTGCCTCCCAGGTAATTATTTCCTCATCTGGTCTCCCAAAGCTACACCTCTTTTGTCCCACTTAACACTGTAATTATTTACTCATGTGTCTCTTTCTCTCACTAGACTAAGAGTTCTTGGGGGCAAAGAACTGGGTCACATCCACACTGATAGCCTCAGTGCCTAGTGGGTTGTTCAGCATTTATTAAAATAGCACAGGCAATAAATCTTTACTGAAGGAATGGTTTCAATGTTTTGTGCATCTACTATGTGTCAGGCACTTGTTAGAGAAGCTTTAGATACATCTTGAGTCTCCCGACAATCTAACAAATGAAGAGAATGAAGCTCAGGGAGATTAAGTGATTTACCTAAACTGAACAGTTTACTGAGTGAGTTACAATCTCCATTTGAACCTATTTCTGTCCTTCTCCAAAGCCTGATATTCTCCAATATGTTACGAAGGTTTCATGGAGGCTTCATGGCTGGAGCAATCTCAACATTAGCCAAAAGTACCATTTATATGTTTACTTTGACTTCTCTTGTTTTCTTTTTTATAATATACATCCGGGAGTCATACCCTTCATTTATTAGAAAGAAAAAAAAATAACCAAATCGTACAAATTATTATTTTCATTTCTTTCTTCTAGACAAACTCAGTCCTATAGTGCTATAATGAAAAGCTTAAGTAAATGTGTGATTATTCTATAAATAAACCATCTCAAGCTGGTATTAACGCAGAGTAAAGCTTGGTTGCCTACTGCTGGGGTTTCAGAGTGATAATCACATCTCTCTTCTCACCAATGAAGAGTAGATATGGGGGTTAAATGGAAGATAAAAATATTTATTTCTGTTAAAACTAAATTTGAAAGCAGAGCTTGGTACCACACCCAGATGCCTTTTAGGGCTCAGGGCACACACCCTCAGCTGCTGTGAGTGTGACTGCTAAATATCTCATAGATGACCCCCCAAGAGTTATCCTCAGATGATGGGGTCACTTCACCTGAGAAGTTACAAGCCCATCACTCCCTCCCTCCACCCTATCCCAGCCCTCCTGTCTCAAGGAGAAGTAACTTCGCTGTGGTCTCTATACACTGGGCCCTTCCCCTGTGGTGCAGGTGAACATGACCTGAGGTCACATCTTTCCTTGCTCAGCTCCTTCCCTTTCCTTATTCTGCTTCCCTGCTCCCTTACAGGGTTTCCTGAAGAACACTCTCAATAAACCGTATTTACTCAAATCCCTGCCTCAGGCTCTTCTACTAGCGAACCTAACCAAAGATACTTTTCTCAGACATGAGGCCACAATTAGGCTTTCTAATTCACCACCCATACACACACCCTGAATTTAACTTTATCATCACCAACCAATTACAGGAATAGCTGGACACCAGCAAGGATGCACTGAAATGGCTTCTACAGAGAAAGGGAGGCCAGAAAGAGACCTAAAATGTTTTTCCTGTACTTTTCCCTCCTAAGAAAGCAGAGCAAGAGTTCCCTCCTAACCAGCACTAATCTATATAGAGCCTTTGTATGACATTGCAGAGGCAGATTTCAGATGGTAGAGCCCACAGTGTAGAGATGGCTTGGTGAACTAGAACAGCTCAATTTCAGCTGCTCTCAGTCTCCTGTCCTGGATCCTTCGTATAGGACCAACATGCATAGTGGCAATGAAGGCCTTAGCATCTAGAAACATAACTGGGGATAAGCTCCCCTCCCCACCACCCATACTGAAGGGACCAACAGCAACCAACAGTCAAACGAACATCTAACTCTGGGGTTCAAATCCTGGATGGCCCATGTATTATCACAACCCTAAGCAAACTACTTCACCTCTCTTCGGCTTCATTTTTCTCATATTTAATGTAGAGCTAATAAAAGTACATTCTTCATAGGGTTGTAGTGAAGATGAAGTTAATACATGCGTGGTGCCTAGGGTAACTTCTGATACATAATAAGCTCTAAATAAATGTGAGATATCATTACTTGTCATAACTGTACATGAAAAGCTATAAAAAGTGCACCCCACTTGATTTGGGGGATAAAGTCAGGGAAAATGCCACCCTCTGGAACTGAAGCAGGTGCAAGAACCTGTAGTAGAAGACACTGCCCATCAGAGAACTAGCCTCATCTTAAGGAGATGGTTTGTAAACTGTTTGCAAATGAGAAATGCAGATTCTCACACCTCTACCTAGGAAATCCAGTTACCAACCAAAGCATAGCACCCAAGGGATGTGCTCAGAAGAGCATAACTGGGATCTAATAATTATTAAAGAGAGTTACGACCATCTCAGTGATGTCGTCACATACCTAGCAAATAGCACATCTCAATGATATGTCTTGTGGCTGATGTAGAAAGGGTATTGGTTAATAACAGTTTGTGTTTATCAAGTATTGTCTGGGGTGAAAAATAATTATATTCGGTGGACACAAGTATCCTCATCATTGGAAAATTACACTGTATGACAAAGGTGAAATAATTCACAAAGCTGTAATACGACTTAAGCAACATATTACTACTATAGAACAGTAGTCCTTAAAGTGGACCTCCAGACCACAGCATCAGCATCACCTGGGAATTTGTTAGAAATGCCAATTCTCAGGTTCTTCTCCTGACCTACCAAGTCAGAAACTCTGGGGGTCAGACCCAGCGATACGCATTTTACAGGCCCACTAGGTGATTCTAAGACACACTAAAGTTTAAGAACCGTAGTGTAGACCATGCATATTTCTGTGCTCTGATGCTGTGTTCATAAGCAACCTGAAGATGATGGCTTTGATTTGATAGGCTGGTGTTCAAGAGGACTCTACTTACTAGAAAACTGTAGCTTGCTCCTTAAATAATTGGCATTCTGGTGCACTGTAATTTCTTGAAACTTTTTAGCGTGCAACAAATTCCAAGAGCCTGACAACCCTAAATGTACTAACAAGCTTCCTTCTCAACCTACTAAATCTCCTGATGGCATCTCTCTCTCTCTGTTCAGCCCTTAGCCATAATGAACCTTTCTGCTGAAATAAAAATAAGTACAAAAATCAGCTAAGGGAATACACATAAAGACTAAAAGATGTACATCTCATCACCACTGCCACCATCCACACACACAGACCCATCCCCCCGGAAGAAATGTTATAAGGCTCTGACCAAGAAGAACCAAAACTAACTGTATCCCCTATACCTGTTTCCAAACTCACAGCACACAATAAATTTAATGGGAAAGGATTCAGCTTGACTAAAAACATGGCCCTGATCCAACACTGAAACTACATTTACAATGGACATAATTAGTCTTCCCTAAATCAGAAAGAGACTTGCACAGTGCTTCTCTCCCAAGTGAAAGTCTAAAGTGTGCATGTGTACGCCCAAGTGTGTGTGTGTGTGTGTGTGTGTGTGTGTATAACAAAATACTATTTCAGGGAACCAATATTCTTTCCTAATATACCAAATAAAAACAAACAGTCTCAGGATCACAATAATAAATAAATAAATAACTTCTAATTATTCTAATAAGTAAGTGGCTTCTTTGTATGCCATTTTTACTGATAAGAAGGCGATGGAGGAGAGTGGCAGAGGATGTCAAAAAAAAAAAAAAGCACTATTTTAACTAAATCTGTTGCATCACATTGGTTTACTTCCCTTTGAACTGTGTTTTAATCAAAGCAGGTTGATTTCCACTTCGTGGAAATGTTTCATTTCAAGCCACTGGAGTTTTATGAGTTTTTCTACCACATTTTACTGGAGCCTTGTAAATCTTATGAAATTCTGGAATGTCTAGACCATAAAAACCTGTCACTTGAACATGTTTTCTATAGAAATGTTTCTCCCCTATGCAGACTTACATGCTTTGCAAAGATTCATGGAAGAAAAAAAAAAAAAAAAAAAAACCTTTAAGATATGTCCCACGGTACCTGAGTTAAAAGATCACCTTTTCAGTTGACCGGAATTTCACCTGTCACAGAAAAACCTTTCATAGAACTATCTAAAAGACTGAAGCCATTCATAATAATCATGATCTTAAAAGTTTATTACTTTTACCCTGTAGGCTTCTTGCATTCAATCCTGTTAAAGACACATAGTGAATGAACATTCATTGCCATTATTAAAGGAGGTAAGTGTGCCAGTAACTGAGAACCAGCTTTCAAGATTGCTGAAAAGAGGCCCCCCAAAATACAAATACTGCAACAAGGAAAAAGTACTACACACATTTAATGAAATACTACCAACTCCTGAAAGCTGCTAAATGAATCATTCCTTCCTGCTCATGAAGTTTATCAATTTGGACTCAGAGTAAACAGAAGCAAGTTAGCATTATTTTCTATTTATTTGTCTAAAACATTGAGGACTGCTAATCATGCGTGAGAGTTTCCGTATCGTGATTCCTAAAGCTATTTGCGTCAAATCCCTCAGTCACCCATGTAAACAGTTTCAATGCATGGGCAGATGCTGATGGATGAATCCAAATATTTGTTTCATGCTAATTTTATGAATTCTACATGAAACCATTTTTTTATCCTAAATATGAAGAGAAAGGTACTAACATTGCTTACGCCTTCAGATGGTTGGTGTCTGGGTTTAGGAAAGCCCTTCATATCAGGAATTGATTCTCTTCCTGGAGAGGAGGGAGTACTTGGAACCCTGCCACTGTGGAGGTAATCGTAAGTAGTTACATCAGCTAAGAGTGGACCAGAATGTCTAGGTTAAGATAACTGGAAAGTTGTTTTAGTCTCTAAACAAACAATCTTACATGTGGGACACCTGTGAGTCCCCACCCTGGGAATAAGTGTGAAATGCCTGAAAATAAACATGTTAATTGAGTTATCTCTCACCTGGGATACACACTTAGTACCACATGATTTCCACTAAAGATGTTGCCCACCAATTTGGAACCAGAAGACCTAAGTTTGTTTTCTCTCATTTAACTTGCTCTGTGACTTCAAATCATTTACTGCTACTTCTCTGAGCTTGGTTTCCTCATTTGAATTAAAATATGGTTGACAGTTTTTAAGGTATTAGTCAACTAATTGAATAGCTCACTGAATGGCCTCTGATCTCTTTAAGCCAATGACCAAAAGCTCTGGAGTGATGTTGGATCTTGGAGTGATACAATGAATTGCTCTGTGATGAACATAAAAATTGTTCATCCCATAACTCTTACAAATCTACCCTGTAAGTAATATACAATCTGAATGCAATAATAATACCACATGTGATATGTATGGCATATTCCATCGCATTTTATATGTTTATCAAATCCTCACAGCCACTCACTGTAGTATTATACCAAATGAGGAAAATAAGTTCAGAAAAGTTATGAAAATTGCTCAAGATCACAGGAAGACACAGACTACAATTCCTCTGATCTTTACTATATCAAAACCAAAAGAAGTGTTTAATCTTAAGACTAGAGAGGTAAGGGGCACCTGGGTGGCTCAATCGGTTGGGTATCTGCCTTTGGCTCAGGTCATGATCCCAGGGTTCTGGGATGGAGCCCTGCATTGGGCTCCCGGCTCCTTGGGCAGTCTGCTTCTCCCTCTCTCTCTACCCGCCCCTCCCCCACCCCGGCTCGTGTCCACGCTCTCTCTCTCTCAAAATAAATAAAACCTTAAAAAACAAAAAGGATTAGAAAGTCAAGATCGTAACTCTTAAAGAAGATAACCATATGTCTACTTAGCATCATATGCAATGCGAGCCCAAAAATGAATGTTACATTTTCATTAAACAGGGAGTCTCAGGTAAACGAGTGATCTTGATCTCACAGTTCATAAGATTCACCTATTTTACCTATACATAAATAGAGTCTAACTCTCAAGAAAACAATGTGGCATACTGGAAAAAAATATTCTAGAGTTAGAAGTTCCAGCTTGACATTGCTACCCTGCTATTTACCAGTCATCTCTCACTTAGTGTCATTTCCCAATCTGTTAAATGGATATAATAATGTTGTAGGCAAAAGCACTTGCAAAATATATCTTCTATTATGAATATTGGTGATTAATCTTAATAACAGTAAACACTAATAAAATACATGGTGTAATAATATAATAATAATCTCTTTTAACATATATTTATCTATCATCAAAGCACATATAAAATAAATTACATTAACTTAAATGAAGGGGAGGGGGAGGAAAAGAACCACTTAGGAACTAGAAAAAGTCCAAATTCTAAAGCACAGTTAGAAAAATTAACTTATCAGTTTTAAATACTTCTTCAAGTCTGGAAACTGCAGAAAAATTACTGTTACTCAATTTTCAAAGAATCAAAATTAAGGAAATTCTATTGAACATTTTTGAATTTATGGCCCTCCAAATGCATAAATAACCCTAAAATGGATATTCAGGCATGGAGTAAAGAACACATTTTGGCGTAGTAAAATAAATAAAGCATCCTTAATACAGTATTAAACTAGGTTATAAAACACACAGGAAACAATGAGGTTACTAAAGCAGCTACTCAATAAGCCCTTTTGTAATGCATGACCTAGAGTCATCACAGACACAAAGTAAGATGTGTACCAAGGTAGGTGTCAGAAAGGAACAAATACCTGACACCACTGAAAATGAATATACATATAAGATAAACTGGGGGCTCAGTAGCATGGCAACTGGAATGTGACACGGGGTGGACAATGGAGAATAGGAAAAGAAAGGTTGAATTTCATTCTGTTACTGACATTAAAAAAAAAAAAAAAAGGCTGGCCCAAAGTGAAGGAATAGGAAATATATATTGGACTCTGCCACCCTGTTTCCTGACACAGAGCTCTTAAAACCCTTGTAAACAGAGGTGCTGATGCAGAGCTCCTAAATCTCTTGTGATTTCCTCAGTGACAGTAGCATTTTTTTGTCCTAATGAGGTGACTCTTGCTGGGTCCCTATGATGGCTCCTGGATGTGGGTTAGTCACCAGAAAGACCTTCAAACAGGGGAGAGGAGCTGGAAATGGAGTTAATAAACAATCATGCCTACACAGTGAAGTCTCCATAAAAATCCCATAGTATGGGGTTTGAGGAGCTTCCGGACTGGTGAACACATCCATGTACTGAGAGGATGGCCCACCCCGTCTCCACCGGGACAGAAGTTCCTGGGCTCAGGACCCTTCTAGATCTCACCCTATGTATCTCTTCATCAGGCTGTTCATCTGTATCCTTTATTATACAATAAACTGACATAGGTAAGAAAGGTGTTTCTGAGTGTTCTAGCAAATAATCAAATTTAAGGAGGGGAGTCATGGGAACCTCCAATTTGCAGCTAAGTAGGACAGATGTTGTGGGTGACCTGGGGATCCACTACAATAGTCCCCTCTTATCTTCAGGGGATAAGTCCCAAGACCCCCAGTGGGTGCCTGAAACTGTGGATAGTACTGAACCCTATACACATGATGTTTTTTCCCTACACAAACATACCTCCGATAAAGCTGAATTTATAAATTAGACACAGTAAGAGATTAACAATAATAACCAATAATAAAACAGAACAATTGTAACAATATACAGGCATACCACAGCAATTTTGCAGGTTTGGTTCCAGACCACCACAATAAAGCAAATACCACAATAAGGCAAGTCAAATGAATTTTTTTTGGTTTCTCAGTGCATATGGAAGTTATGTTTACACTACTCTATAGTCTATTAAGTGCACAATGGCATTATGTCTTTAAACAATGTGTTTTTACACACCTTAATTTAAAAATACTTTATTGCTAAAAAATGCTAAACAATCATCTGAGCTCTCTGCAAGTTATAATCACTGATCAGAGATAACCATAACCAAATATAATAATAATGAAAAAGTTCGAAATGTTGTGAGAATTACCAAAACATGACACACAGGACACAAAATGAGCCAACACTGTTGGAAAAACCGGTGATGGGCGCCTGGGTGGCTCAGTTGGTTAAGCGACTGCCTTCAGCTCAGGTCATGATCCTGGAGTCCCCGGATCGAGTCCCGCATCGGGCTCCCTGCTCAGCAGGGGGTCTGCTTCTCCCTCTGCCCTCTTCCCTCTCGTGCTCTCTGTCTCTCATTCTCTCTCTCAAATAAATAAATAAAATCTTTTAAAAAAAAAAAAGATAGATTTAGGGGCACCTGGGTGGTTCAGTTGGTTAAGCGACTGCCTTCGGCTCAGGTCATGATCCTGGAGTCCCGGGATCAAGTCCCGCATCGGGCTCCCTGTTCGGCGGGGAGCCTGCTTCTCCCTCTGACCCTCCCCCCTCTCATGTGCTCTCTGTTTCTCATCCTCTCTGCTTCTCCCTCTGACCCTCCTCCCTTTCATGCTC
>NC_138372.1:150726924-150742510 GCF_054177405.1 Leptonychotes weddellii
GGGGGATCGCTGCAGTTGTGATTGGCATCTGATTGGCAGGCGGTTTTGTGTGTCTGACCCTTTAGCCTGTGGGGGTCTGTGCTAACTCCAGTTAGTGTCAAAATTGAACAGATTTGGGACACCTGGGTGGCTCAGTCAGTTAAGCGTCTGCCTTCGGGCTCAGGTCATGATCCCAGGGTCCCCGGATCGAGTCCCGCATCGGGCTCCCTGCTCAGCAGGGAGCCTGCTTCTCCCTCTCCCACTCCCCCTGCATGTGCGTGCACACTCACTCTCTCTCTCCCTCTCTCTCTCTGTCAAATAAATAAGTAAAATCTTTAAAAAAAGAATTGAACAGACTTGTAGGACACCTAGCTGCTTTCAGAGAATTGCCTGGTGTGGGGAAAAAAACCCACACATCCGGTATCAGAAGGGACTTCTCACTCTTCTTCACCATGTTATTCCACATCTCATACTGAAATTTCTTTCCAAATTGGACCAAACACAAAGAGAGAAAGAAAATATTCTCTGTAGAACATTCTCAAGTCACATCTCTAGTCATAAATTAGGACATCCTCCTATATGCTTCTGGTCACCATAGTTTTCCCACCTAAATATAAGACCTGCATTGCCTCATTGGCCCCCAATCTAATCCTGCTTTTACAAAGTGATATTTGGGTTCCTGGATCTGGTGGCCCTCTGCCAAAATACAATAGGGCATCCTCACCTAAATGGCCTCCTTCAGTATGCAGAGACCAATTAATTTACTTAGTAACTGCACAAACTAATATTTAGAGAATATCTACCAGATGCATTATTATACTTTAGAAAGGACAATAGTAAAGAAACCACAGTAATCAAAAAGCTTGCACTGTACCACCAGGAAAGAGTGTCACCAGCAGATAAGGACCTACCACGAACTTAGCTCTCAGATAAACCTGGACAAAAAGCCAATTTCTACTACTTGCTAGGTGTGTTACCTTCAACCTCTCAGCTTCAGTATTCATACCAAAGATTAATAATACCCATCTCTGAGATAATACAGATAAAGCCCTTTTTTTGTACCAAAGACTGGTATCTTAAAAAGATCTGTTGTTTGGTATTACTAGTAATGTGCTCTTTCTATATAATCTCTTAAATAGTCTTTCAAAAAATAGTTTATAAAAAGAGATTAGATTAGGGCGCCTGGGTGGCTCAGTTGGTTAAGCGACTGCCTTCGGCTCAGGTCATGGTCCTGGAGTCCCGGGATCGAGTCCCGCATCGGGCTCCCTGCTCAGCAGGGAGTCTGCTTCTCCCTCTGACCCTCCTCCCTCTCATGCTCTCTGTCTCTCCTCCTCTCTCTCTCAAATAAATAAATAAAATCTTTAAAAAAAAAAAAAGAGAGATTAGATTAAGTAGTCCTAATGAATTGCAAAAGGTATCTTTACCATAACAAGCTTTTTATATTTTATGAGAATAGTCTAAAGAAAAGTACTCTACAAAGAGATTGATTATTTAACTTCTTCAAAAACACTGATAATTTAAATTGCTCTCCTACCTTCCAGCTTCCAGTACGTAAATCTACCTGGGCACAAGTACGCACTATTATGCCAGCGTGGTTTGAGATAACTTAGGTATCCAGTGCCGTCACATGTTTCTCAACCCTTGATACCTATGGTATACTGTACCTCCACAAAATAAAAAAGGCAGACATTACATCCTGACAAACCTGGTACCATACGCACTGGCTATGGGCACGTCTAGTGCAAGCCATGTCTCTTTAAATAGGTCTTACATTTAAACATGCTCACCGAATATCATGATGCCAGGACTTCACCGGTTTGCCTCTGAATATCAAGACAAGACTTTCCAAATCAGGTAAGACACGAACTGTATTGTCCCCCCCTAGGTATTTGTTCACTAGTTGGTTTCCTCGGGGCAACAGAAAAGGCTTAAGTGGCTGACATTCACTACACCAGTTAGAACAAAACAATGGGGTCTCTTATTTTCTTCTAAGCATAATTCAGAAAGTATAGAAGAGGATTCTAAGCTCCACACCCCCCAAAAAAACAAACCCACAAAACAAAATAAAATAAAACAAAACCCCCACACACACACACAAAAAAAAACCCCAAAAAACAAAAGAGCACTATAACTGAGATCAAAGCTTACATGTTTCAAGAACACCACTGTTAGCTTTCAGGTTAAAAGAGGAGTGTTCACTTGTTTAGAAAATATTTACTGAGCATCTAGTATATAAATATCAGACTCTAGTCCCCACTCTGGGAATGTGGTGGTGAATGAGACAGACAGTAAGTTCTGGCCTTCTATTTAAAATGGCTTATCCCTTGGAGCACTGGCCTTTTGAATTTGCAGCTGCAAAATCAGACCCAGCCAGGGAGGCAAATGATGGCAATGGTAAGGCATGAACTTCGGAGTCTCAGTGATCAGAGTTCAATTCCTGGCATCCCTATATTGTAACCTTGGCCAATCTGCTTAATGTCTCTGAGCTTGAGTGTTCCTCTGTTGTAAAGTCAGAAGAGAGAGCGTACCTGCCTCATAGGACTGTTGTGAGGACAAAGCAATTTCTTCCATTCCCTCGTTCAAGCCCAAATATCCTCAATGGATACTGGAAACACATAAAGGCAAAACATTGATATAATAACTTCGGTTTGTCTCTGAAATCAAGGTGGGGCTCACTTTAGATTAGGTACTATTTATGTTTGAGTCTTTTATTAGCAATGTGGGAGAACGCAAAAGAAAAGTAGCACATGGCCTCCTTGTATCATTCTTTATTTTAATCAATGATGCCTTAACCTTAAGAAGCTTCAAGTAGAAAGAAGGAAATCACAAAATTCCGAGGTGCCTGAATCTATAAATGCTCACCAAAAAAAAAGAAACTTCCATCATCTTCTACTAGAGACCTATATGAGAACTGAGATACCACTTTCTTCTCACTAACCTTTCTCAGTTTTGAAAATAAAGCTCATACACTTTGCCTCCATTCAGCTCAGTAAAGGTAGCAGCTTAAACATAAAAGTGCAAACACTGCAAAGAGAAAAAAAAAAAAAAACCACCGGTGGCTGGCTGCCAGCTCTTGGCCAATCAGTCCTCACAAGGAAGATTGCGTCAGAGGCTTCCAGCCTGCTGGAACCTCTGCAGCTGCCTGCAACGCAAGCTTGGACCACCCAGGCCGAAGTGGACTGGCATCTGGAGAAACACACGAACAATGGAGAACGTTAGAGCCTTGCATTTCCGAGCCAGAGATTCTGTCACTAGGCTGAGCCTGGTCTTTGAGAAGTCCTAGGCAAAGAAGAAATCTAGGATAAGCTAAATGGCTCTACTATTAAATCCCTGTCTCGGGTCAGCAGCATAACCCCCAGGACGGAAAAATATTTTTTCAATGGAAAATCACCCGTATTAGTGTTCATGGATCTAGTTTTCAACTGGTGTTGGGCTCTCACCCAGTGTAATTAACATCTTACCTGTGGGTGGCTGGTAGAATTGCTTTACACCTCTCTCATCATCCCAGCCCCAATACTTCCTGAAATGCTTTATACAAACAGATAGGAGGTGATGTTCCTAAAGATAGACTATTTGGTTGAGGGCTCTGTGGTAGCCCCTCCATTCTGCTCTCGGCAAATTTATTTTTCTAATTTAATGTCAGAAGGAGGCCTACATCACTCAAAGGTTTGCTCAAACGCAAGCCATGCCAACTTGTTATAATTACGGTG
Organism: Leptonychotes weddellii; assembly: GCF_054177405.1. NCBI lineage: Eukaryota > Metazoa > Chordata > Mammalia > Carnivora > Phocidae > Leptonychotes > Leptonychotes weddellii. Next base: position 150,730,614 of record NC_138372.1, read on the forward strand.
AGATACAATAGCGGACGTGGGGGACGCTAATTAATGAGTTGGACCTCAAATCCCAGACGGAGAGCCAAGTATGTGGACTTCTATCAGATCTGAATGGAAACTCTGCCCCACTGATGATTGATGTCCCTGGGAAATACGCACCCTCCTCGCACCCAAAGTACAGATACTTGGGAAGGCGTAGGAGAGAAACATCCTGCTAAGATTGAAATTGAAACTAAAACCTGGGGAAAAGAACTGATCTCAATCCAGACACTCGGATTTAATTGGTCTTTATGCAGCCTGAGCATCAAGACTGTCTTTATTCACCAGGTGACATTAATGGCAGCCAAGGTTGAGAAACCCTACAAAGATTCCTTAGATAATACTTACCGCTTTAATGGAAAATTTAACTAGGAAATCAGTGTATCATGGCATAGTAATTTACTAGATCTATCAGAACAAAACACAGCGACAATTTACTAGGTTGCAGTGTAAGTGTTCACTTTGTCTCCTGAACTAGACTGGAGGCTTCAGGAGGGTGTTTTATCTCTAGCTTCTGGGATAGAGCTCTAGACATAGTAAATGTAATAGAAGCATTTGCTCAATAATTGGACAGATGCTCAGAAAATATCACATTGTGTGTTTAAACAGAAAGACTAAGACTTTACAGAAACATGTTTTCTACCATCCTCTAAAGCATTTACTTTCAAATTTTAGTGTGCATGAGAATCTTATTAAACATGTAGTTTCTATGCCTCCCCCAGAACCTAATGTCAGAACAAGAAAATTCAGTTCGTTTCAGCAGCAACTTCATATGAATTCCTCCAGTGCCTAGTACAACACAGGAATAAAACAACAAAATGGTACAATCTGTACATCTGAGATGAGAATCCACAGCCAGCTAAATGCAGGTAAGAAAGGGCTTCTTTCATCTAAGCTCTTGAAGCCAAAGCTAGATCAGAGGTTCATGGTACCAAGGACATAAACGAGTTGTGTAGCTCACAGCAATTCAACACACAGAGAAAGCTGCTCTTACTGATTTAAGATAAATAGTGGAGAGTCGGTGGACTGAATATTCTGGATGCTGTGTGGGATCCTTGGTAGTCAGAGGCAGTGTTTCTGGCTGAGAGCTGCACTTTCTACCCAGTGAAGGGACTCCAGATGAGTTTCCTTCTAGAGTGCATTGCAGAGCTCTAATTGAGGCTGCATTTCTTGTTATCCAAAGAAGCTCGGCAAGAGCCAAGTTTCAGGAAAATCAAGAAAGCAAGGCATCTTATGTTATCTGAAGAGATTGGGCAAAATACACTGTGGCATAAAGTTCTAATATTGTTGCAAAACAGAAAGGTTCCTGCTTGCAGTTCTCCCTCTAGAGTTAGTATGGCCCAGGATTTAAAAAGTTTTATCTTCTTCAAGTCACCGGCTTAGAACTTAATGATGCCTTTATAAGGAAGGACTCCATTCAAATCCTGATCTACCCATATACTTGCTGTGTGACCCTGGATGAGTTACTTAACCTCTCTGAATCTCTGTTTACTCACTTTTATCACAGGGAACCTATTTGGTTACCTCATAGAGTTATTGTGAGGATCAAATGTAATGTACGCTGTACAGTGCCAACACACATTAGCTGATAATAATAATTATTGTCTTCCTTGCCTCCCTCTGGTTCTAGGCAAAGTAAAGTTCTTCATGCCCAGTTGTCTGGGTACAATCCTGCACTTACCTATATTGTTTTATTTGAAGCTCTGATTTATTTTCTCTATCCTTCTTTGTACAGAGGACCACCCAAAATCAGCCCAGATGAAAGCTTGAAGTTAGCTTCTGTAACAAATAAACCCCCAAATTTTAACAGCTTAACACCTTAAAAACTGATTTCTCACATAACAGTCCAAAACTGGTGTTCTTGATTGGTAGATAGTTTTACTCACTGACTGGTGATTAAGGGACCTGCTCCCTTCATCTCTAGCTCACCATCCCCAAGGCTTCAAAGGATTCTGCACCCAACTGGCAGAAAGGGAAATGGAGAAAGAAGAATTTCAACCTGTATCTTAAGAGCCCTCCCCAGAAGTGAGTCCCCTCCCTGCCAGGCCGGTTCCATGGGTGAGATGTGTCATAAGGCCACACCTAAAAGGGGAATAGAAAACAGAGCCACTAGCTGAGCTGCTCCCCTCCAGCAACCACTCCACATCACGCAAGGAGAACACAAATGTTTGGTGGGTTATCATCCATCTCTACCCAAGAGCTTTTATTTTAATTTGCATGAAGGTGAGGTCCTGGAAACCTAAATTGAAAGGAAAGTTAGAGATCTCCTACTGCAGGTGCTACAAATGCAAACATGCCTCAAACACCCCAGAATGGTCACCCAGCCAGTGCGAGATCATTGTGAGAAGCTTTCGTTAGAAAAGTGTTCCTTCCCCACCCAAGAGTGATGAGTGCTGAGCAAGACTGTCCTATTGTAGAGATTCTGATAAGTGGCACAGAGCTAGAATAGAATAGCAGTTCGAGTCCCTTATCACTGAACTAGAAGTTAACTCTTAATGCTAACCTGTCTTTAACTGTCTTCAAAAAGCATATACACTTCTGTGTGTAAGAAAAGTTTTCCTTTCGTGGTCCCAGTTGAGCCATCTGGTGTAACACAGAATGAGTGTATGCATGTATTTCACGAGACCTCAAATGAAATAAATGTAGCTGACAATATGATTCTTTTTCCCCAGTAAAGCCCATAGCTCTTCAAATGTTCTTAATATACCATGGTTTTCAGACTCTTCACCATCATGTCTTCTTCTCTCCACTGAAAGTGCACCATTTGTCATGGTCCCAAAAGTATTTGACCCCTGGCAGATGCATACAATATCCCATTTGGTATCATCTTTTCTAAATTATACTAACCAGAGTCATAGTTCTTCCTTCACCTTTGGTTTCTTCTTTCTCCCACATTTTAATTTCTCTGGTCACACTTCCTTAACCAGTGGATATCTTTAGCTTCAATTTGTCTGTTCCTATTGTCATTTAAATTCCTGCCAGTCATTTTCTGGCCCCTTACCAAATTAGCATTCTTGCATCAGACACACAAAGGCTGTTCAGAAAGTAAATTTACAAGGTGTTTTTATGAAACCGATTTTAAGAGATGGCATCTAATCCCTACAAGTATTTAAACAGCAGCTGATTGCTACTTTCCCACATAATCCAATAGATTCACACATTTGTTATACCACAGGACCAGCTTTTTTTTCTGCCAGCTGAGTAAATTGCAGGGTCCTTGGTTATTAAATCAACTTCATATCACATCAGTGAACACAAACTTTATTGAGTTCCAAGCTTGTTGCAAATAATGTCTCCAAGAGACAGAATGAATTTTGCTTGAAACTGGGGCACAGTTACTTTTCCACGTCTTCGAATATTGATTTGTTCAGTGATTTGTCCTCTTTGTGTTTGCAGGTCCTCGGATTACAGGGCTTTGCTCCCTGCTGGTCCACTTCCTCTCCAGGACTGGGCATGTCATTCTGATACACTTTCAATTAAAAATGTTCTTGCCATAAATTTAAACAAGTTGACCATGAAATTCTGCAGCAGAAAACACTTTTTTTTTCATTAAAAAAATGGAAACACATGTTATAAAAGAACATTTAATGACATGGAAAAATATTCAAGATATATTGGTAGAGAGAAAAAGCAGATTTCTAAAATGCAAACACAATATGAATCCATATTTGAAAAACAGAATATAGTGTGTGTGTGTGTGTGTGTGTGTGTGCACATTTATGCCTGCATAGGAAAATTCTAGAAGGATATTCACCAAAGTATCAGCAGATACTCTTTGAATGGTGAGTTTTCTAAAGATAATTTCTTTTTCCTTAGCTATATTTTTGAAATCTTCTATAATGACAGTGGAACTTTAATAAAGACAAAATTTAATGTTATTTATTTCTTTTAAAGCTTAATAAAGGTAAAAACATAACTCTAAATAATTAAATGCCATACCACATGTCCAAAAAGATAATTTTTTTATATTCAGAATCCACATCACTATCTCTTTTCTTCTGCACCTTTGGTGCCTAAAGAAACATTGTTTTAGACTGAACATTTGTGCCCCCTGCCCCTGAATTTATATGTTGAAGTGTGACTATATTGGCAACAGGGCTTTTACAGAGGTAACTAAGGTTAAATGAGATCTTAAGGGTGGGACCCAGATCTGATAGGATTAGTGTCCTTAAAGGAAGAGACAGGAAAGAGCACACTCTCCCTCTCCATCTCCCTCCCCATCTCCCTCTCTCTTTCCCCTTCCTCCTTCCACCACGTAAGGACATAGCAAGAAGGTGGCCGGCTACAAGCCAGGAAGAGAGTCCTCACCAGACACCAAATCTACAGACTCTTTGATCTTGGACTTCCCAGCCTCCAGAACTGTGAGAAAATAAAGTTCTGTTGTTAAGCCACCCGGTCCATGGCATTTTGTTACAGCAGCCTGAGCCAACTAATACAAACACCACGGTGCAACCAGTTCATTTTTATCATTATGCATAAATATTTAATCTCATAGGTCATTTCTTGAGCAATCACAGCACTTTGATAGTCCTCACCCATTGTTATCAAGACGCGGAAGAAGCAGAAATACTCATCCACATATACACGTGAATTCCAAATGTTTCCAGGCCTTCTGATTCTTCTTTAAACCCAGCCGATGACATCTTTGGGGTCCTGGTGGTTTACACACAGTCACTCAAAAATGCAGGAGGCAAGGAATTTAGCAAGCATAGACAGAACTGAGGACACACAGATGGTGCAGGTGGCGGGAGAGATGTTTTTGTTGTGTAACTGATGTCGAGGTAGAAATCAAAAAGGCAGGTGGAAATAAAGAAAGGGATGTGGAAGGGTCTTGCTGAGCACATCTTAGTTTATGAAACCCAAAGATATTTGCTGTAGGCCCAGCATGTAAATTCAAATTAAATTAAGCCCAACCGCTCAAAGCAAAAACTCCTCCTACGTGATGGCTCACTGACCTCAAATGTAGACTCGGGCTGCGGCAAAGAGGTCACAAAATGTGCCTGAAGCTGTGCTTCGAGTCAACAGAAGTTCGGAATTAAAGTTCTGGGATCCTGGAGGTTGCCACCTCAGAGGACAGAGTAGACGGCCCCCCCCGCCCCCCCACGTCAGCGCCCCTCTGAAGGCTCACTAGAGTGGGTGTCACTGGCTGCGTTCCCCAGTCGGAGGACGCCAGATGCACCAGTGGAAACAAAGCTTGTTACAGAGCATACCTCCCTCCCTCCCATTTCAGGAACACGTTTCAAAATGCCACTTTATTAGCAGCTAAACAAAAACACCTCTCCGACAGGGATGAGGGAGCGTGGCATAAACATGTCATCCCCGCCTATTGTTCTGCAGACTTGAAATTCTCCTATGACTGATTATAAAAGGCAGTTATAGAGGAAACTGGTTGAGTCTGCTGAATGAAAAACAAACGGAAAGATATTCAACAACGAACAGATCTGATGGATTAAAATGTACCGGAGAAAGGCATCTCAGGCAATGCCTGAATAGGCCAAGTCAGAATGAGAGGAAATTAGGCCTGCAATTTCCAACCAAGAGAAAACTGGCAAAGCAACAGAATCTGAGGCTTCCTCCGATTTACACTCTATCTGCTAATTAGCATTAACATGCGTGGTAGAGGTATCTCACCAGCTTGTGGCACAAAACAAAAAACGAAATGTGTTATCACCACAGAATGTGTAATTGCTTCAAGCACTGGCTGAAAATTGCAGGGTACTTCATTTCAGAATTTGTATATATTTATTGTTAGAGATAAACTTGTTGAAGTATATCTAATCTAATTTTATGTTATAATTCCCGTTTAAGATAATTTTAGTGTCAGCAAGCCAAGGACTGAAGTAAATACTGCCATAAATTGTAATACATTAAAATACCAGAGCATTACATCCACTCGGCCGTGACTTGATTCGCTTATTGTTTAAAGACAAAAAAAAAAAAAAAAATCTCAGATTACATCAAAACTAGAAATATATCCTGTGGGGCTGCTTGTACCCATGTCAGGTCATGCAGTCGATGGAGTCTGCCAACAGAGACTCCCTACTTCAGCTCCTTGGAAATGTGAATCACTGTTAAAAGAATTGTAGATTTCCGTTTCCCTTAGGTAGAATTTATTATTTTTGTAAAATCTCTTTAAATTGCCCTGTACCTCCCCAGAAGGGAAATGCATTAGGACAGATTATTTGGCTTTAAATCATAACTAGGTTAATATTTGTTTTAAGTTTGAGTTAAGACCTAGTTTAAATTCCTCCTTAAATTGTTAAACAAGACAATTTGGGGCTATGGAAAGGAAACTATAGCGTGTTTTTCAGTAATACGATATTATGGCAGAGGCTACCAAATCATGCAAAAGCAATTCCTTATTTTCCTACTAAATAGGGGATTATAGTGAAAGTGTTGCCTGCATGCAGACTGTTCATTTTTGAGCAGCATTCTGTCAAGGCTGCGATACTTGGAAAGACATGGGGATAACAGTGCCTCCAAGAATGGAATGCTGGATCTAACACTATTTCTGTTCAATAACTAGCAATTTCTCTGCCTTTTTATGCCCTTGTTTCTCCAGAAGAGGAAAAAAAGGGGGGGGGACTAGAGGAGGGGGGATATATATACAAGGTTGTGTTGTTCAGAGTGTCAATGTTTTTATTCGTATAGTTTGTGTTTATAAGATATAAAAGTCTTACAAAATTTCTCTCTGTTTTCTACCTACTACTCCCCTCAGGAAAGCACTGAATTGAAGGATGCCATGGCATATATCTTACTATGATTCTTTTAGAAAGAGCCCGAGGATTTTAATATCTGCCCACTAGCCTCCCTGTTGTGTGAAGAATGGTGGGAGCTAATGAGGCCTTGAATGACTCGGCCCATCTCATAACACTGATGTATTGGTTCTCCAAAAGCCTTTCTACACCTTGCAATAATTAAAGCATATAGATTGGAAGTCTTGAAACTTTGAAATTCTTTGCCTGGTGAAGCAACTTCACTCAGCACATTCAAAACACAACTGGATTTTCCTTTTTATGGTTGCCTTTTAAGTTGGGAAAATGATATATTTAATGATTCCTAGCGAAAGCTTTGCACCGAGCTCAGCATATTAAACATGGGGCCAGTATGTAAACAAAATCCAAGCTGTCCTCTAATGTAAGGGGAATGGACAGAATGGAGGGATTCCCTGGGGTCAAGAGACCAGGGGCAGGGCAAGAAGCGGCAATTCATATGGCTTACCCCAGTAGCCAAAAGCACTGAACAGAGGTGTTGTCCCTGCTGCTCTAGCTAAGGACCAGTTAAGTATTTATAAGATGCTGCCTCTGATTCCTTCTATGGCTTTCAGAAGTTTAGGAGAGGAAGGGACCTTTCTTCCCAAGCCCCATTCCTTGCCTGTTGAGCAATACTGTGAGGTTCCCTTGAAGGAACTCACCTTGTTTCTGAAGTTGTTTCAACTCCAAAGACCTATGATCCCCCCTCCTCTCTCCCTGTATGTGGAAAGTAGTTTGGAATCTTGCCAAATGAAAACAGCTAAAGACGATTTGAAGCCATGATTGTCCATACCATGTGAATATGAACCCTCTACTCCAACCAACAGCTTCAACAAGGAGTTAACGTAAGTGTGTTGACCTGAAGCTGATACATAATTTTAAGGCCATGTCTACAGATGCATGCAGATGAAAAATGTTTTCAAAGTAAGACTCTCTCTGTGTGCACAGGAACTTAGCACAATTTACAAGAACCAGCATGAGCCATTTGCAGCAACTAGTGCTTTTTCATCCAGAATCTTACCTTCAACCTTGTCCCATGGCATGGCCTAGAAGCCTAACACTGAGCCTCTCTTGGTCAACCCAACATTAATCTATGAGACAAGGCAAAGGGACAAGGCAAAGTCTGCCACCGGACACCTGCTGGGTGTCCTGAGACTGCCCGTTCTACAGACTCTCTGATGTAAACACCCACGTGGCCTTGCTTCCCTCTCATTCAAGACAGTTTCCATTTTGCATTTTGGCCAATGATATATTTTATGACATTTTGTTAGAGTAATTTATAATTTTAAAATTTACTTAAAATCCTTTCTGTAGGCTCTTAGAAGGGCTCCATAAAGTAGACTGACCTGACTTCAAAGTTGAAGTTCAGTGATTTAGCAGTCAGGAAACAGAAGACACACTCAAATAGGGAATTAAAGGAGAGCTTTTATAAAGGGACAAGATACAAAGATGCAGGAAGAATCAGAGTGAAGCCCACTGGAGCTATCCAACACTAGGAGCTCTTGCCATCCTTGGATGGTTGCATGAACTCATGCAGAGCTGTAATAAAGTACATGCCCAGGAACTGTGGCCCAGTAAGGAGGTGGCCAGAAGAATTAACTTCCCGACCACACTCTTCTTCTGCCCTCTTCTCTCCTGCTACTGCCTCCATTAGCCAAGTGCAAGTAGAAGTGAGAGGGCAGGGGAATCTTGTTGATGCCATTAATACAGGTCAGCAATCCAGGGCACGGAGCAGAATTAGGAAGCTGATCTGGAGGGGCAAACAGGGACTACCCAGCACAAGTGGGTTACTCAGGTCATTCAACTTATCAGAAGAAATGCTTGATGTAAAACAGTCTTCTCACGAGTTCCTGTACTACTATAAAGCCCACCAGTAAAACAAATTTGTTACCACTTTTCACTTCTTATGGATTTTCATAATAGTCCTCAGAGACCAACAAATACTGTTAACTACTGTTGTCACCAACATCTTAATAGAAACACACATTCCTGTTTTACATATGTCCAAACACGCTAAGTGGTCTTTTAACAACCTTTTATCAAGAGCTCCTTTTATAGGCTCTTAATTATTTCCTAATTATTTACATTTTCCTTTATGACAGTGCCTTGTTAACCACACATTAAAAGAAAGTTCTTTATCTTTGTGATTTCAGACATAATTAATTTCATCATCCTATGGATTTATTAATGGGACTTATTTGTTCCCCCCCCTTTTTTTATTTCTCTCCTGCTTTGTTTGTAAGACATCCTCTTCCCTATATTGGCGCTCTGCTGTATGATTAACTAACTCTCTCATTCTCTCTCTCTCCTTGGCAACCTACGTTAGATCTATCATAGGCCATTTTTTTCCACTCTTAATATCTCTTTGGTGACTTTACTGAGGAGATATTTCTGCAATCGAGGACCTGACACACCTCTTCTGCGGCTGCAGCATTAGCTTTGCCTTTAGGCTAAAAATCAGGAAGATACTATTGATTCTATCGTAATTTTTAACCTGGAATGGCTCATGTTTTATAGGCTGAGCAGCCCTTGCCCAAACTCACCCAGATCTGCTCTTTGGCCTGTATTTCTACATTTGAGGGGTTAATATTCCTAGTGACTAAAATACTTCTGACTTCCTCACTGGCAATCCTTTATTCAATAAAATGGATAATTTAGGTTGCAATAATACACATTTTTTTTATAGTACGTGATAAAACTATTTTAAGTTTAGGTGAAAAAGAATGTGACCAAGAAGTATTTTAATTTTCTCCAGAATTGGACTGGGTACAAAAACAAAAACAAAAACCATCATGACAACCAGCGTGGTAGGAAAGTGGGAAAAGTTTGGCTTCAGAGTCACATAGCCCTGAGCTTGAGACTACAGTCTTTGGCTAGTACTCATCATCTAGGGAAAATTATTTAACCTTCAAACCTCCCCTTCCTGACTATAACCTGACTGTAAGAATGCCCCTTGGTGAGAGATTTTTACGTTTATTAAAGGGGATAAGGAAGGTAACATGCCTGGGATGGAATACCTAACAGAGATCAGTAACTTCTCCTCTAGATCCTTCCGCTCTCTGCCCCTTGTGCCGCCATGTTGTTCTTAGTGGACTTTTGCTCCAGACTAAACCCTCCACCCGGTGCTTCCCATCTTTTGCATTCTATGCAGTTCTAGCCCTCTCTTTTACTATCTCTATGTGTTCCTACTCCTCTTTTTCCCTCCCATGTCTGTCAGCTGACCAGGTTGAAGACCCAGAGGCCAGTCAACCAATATAAACATGTAAATTAGACAGCAGTAAGAGAAGAGTGAGTGAAAAAGATTGTAGAAAACTAGAGAATGTTTGTTCTGTCTACAAACACTTGAAACACAATACACACACACTATTTGCCAAGCAAAATACATCAGCAAGTTGGATTTGGCTTTTGGGCAGCCATTTTGTGTGCCGGCCTTCCAAAGGGGTCCATAGATAGTCACTGTTCCCAAATCTCAGGTGTCACTCTGCTGCTGACACCTGAATTTGAGTTGTAACTTTGAGTAGTTTTCTGATAAAACTCTCTTCTGAAAGCATTCACACATGATATGTAAGAAATCCCAGACCACTTTGCAGATATACAGATGTAAAATCAAGGTTTATATGCTTTTATGTCTCCACCAAAAAAGCTGTCGTTACAGCCAAAGATTTTCCTAGATACATATAACCATATTTTCAAAAGTTGAGGAAGCAAGCTGAATCTCTCAAGAAACAGACACACACCAGGCAGCTCTGCAGTATCCATTCCAAGTACCGCTATAGGATGTCAACATTGCCATGACAACAATTCCACGAGGTAGGAATTGCAATTATTATTATGTCTTCACTTCAGATCCAAAGTATCTGATCTGGGTTCATGATCAAGTTTTTCATAAACAGGTGCCTTGCACAGTGCCTGGCAATGGTAATCATTCTATAATTATTTCTGAGTGAATGAAGTCAAAGAATCATTAGAGGACCCCCTCCAAGGCCAACATCAAGTTCTTGGATAAATGGACCTGGAGTGTGGTTACTAGAAATGGGGTAGTCTCTTGCTCAGAGATTCAGTGCACCTTGGAATATCATGAAATGACGGCAGGCTCTATACGCAGCATCTACAATCATAAACCCAGAGCCAGACTCTTACATGCGTGCCATGTGGAAAGGAATGTGGGTCTTACACCTGTGGTGTTTGCTTTTTTTCAGGCAAATATGCAAACTGATAACAAGACCATCTGCTTCTTCATCCTCAGATATAAAAGATGACTACACGTGTGGAGAACTAATCATTTTGTTCCCTCTCACTGCTTGTCTGATTTCATAAATATCTTTATACAGTTCATTTTAATAACTATTGCTTCAGAATTTTCTGATCCTCAGCTTTGTTCATATATTCTTAACTTCCCAAGAATGAAAAACTATCAGGTTTCTTTGATTACCATATCAACAACAACAAAACTGCCTTCTTGGAATTGAAATCCAAATTTCTATCTTTCCAGTATGCTGCTTTCCAGGAATTACAGGGCCTAATAGTTGAAAGTTTCAAATGAAAATAGATGAACAAGGGTGAATTGAGGATTTCTGACAAAATAATATGAGCCTCGGAGAGAAAATCTTGTTGCCACCTCAGCTTGCTTCACTCCTTTGCTTGGGTTTTTCCTGTTTGGGTTGGCTCCAATTCTAGGTACGATTCCTGGGATCCTAAGTCAAAATGGCGGCAGCTACCAGCACAGCTGATGTCTCTGACCTTCTGCTTATCCCCAACCAATCATGGTGTAAGAAATCCCCTTTCCTATTAGTTTCAGTAAGACTATACTGGACTCTTTCAAAGGGGGATCTTAACAGGAAACCAAGAATAAAGAAAACAAATAGAAAAGTATAGACCTCCAAACATGTGCAGAGCCCATGAGTATTATCCAAAAGTCTGCTATCCACAGGTGCAGCTGGGGCAGTGGATAAGATTCCCCCTGACCATGTATTTTTCCCCACCTCCACCCTATCACTCAAAGAGTCTGAGCTGCAGAAAAGAAATAGAGTGCTGGAATCCTATAAACTACCCGAGCCAAGCTAGCTGTGGCTGGGCTTTGGTTAAGTCAGGTTAAGAGATTATATGTTTTCCTTTGTCTTTTTT
>NC_138372.1:150743010-150871206 GCF_054177405.1 Leptonychotes weddellii
CAAGTGTCCCCTCGGGGGCAAAATCACCCCTGGTTGATAACCGTGCCCCACACCAATCTCGCTTATCCCAACCAACCTTTTTTATTATTCTTTTTATTATTCTAAAGATTATTCTGTTAAATGTGAGTTAGGCAATGTTTTACTATTTTATTCATGACAAAACGCGGGCACAAAGTTCATTCTTGTTCTTGGTTGTACAGTAGTATCACTTGGGGAGTTTTTGAAAACCTTGATTCCCAGACTGCCTCCAAGTTTCCTTAGATCAGGATCTTACAGAAGGGGGAGGGAGGGCCCCAGGCATCTGTGCTTTCAAACCTTCCCAGGTGATTCCTGTGTGCAGCCAATGTTTAGAAACAAAGCTTTAGTCATTCTTTTAAGAAGCAATTCACAGAACTATTTATTTACTGTGTAACTGGGAGCCTAATTCCCTCATTACAGTATACCTGTACTGTCCCCTCTTTCCTTGAATCCCCTCCTCTAAATGTTCCCACTCAGGGTCTCCCTCTCCAGTCACCTAGCTTGAACATGTCCTTTCTCCACCACACACCCCGCCCCTGTTTATGCCTCCCTGTTTTTTCAAGATTGTCCTTCTGAAATGCTCTTCCCTTGTTTCTTCCCCAGACTCTACCAACCATCACCCTTCCCCTGACTTCAGCTAAAGTCAGCTTAGACAGCATCCCTTTTGGAAACCAGCTTTGATCTACCCACTGGCTTTCGTCTTCTATACCACCCTAAAAAGCCCTAGTACAGCTCCTATCCACATTACAGTGTCATCTTTGATATTTCTCAGTCTCCCCTCAACCTCCTCACTTCTACCATCAAAGCTCCCAGATGGGTCTCCACAAAGGCTAGATCTGTGTCCTTTATTTCTGACCCCCTAGCACTTACCTGTGTCTGATACCTTACAAACAGCTTAATGAATGTTTCCTGAATGAATAAATAAGCTACCCTTATCTTTTTCCCACCCTTCACCAATCCATGTGGCTCACCAATCCACTCTTTTGCTAGCTTCTCCCTGCACGTCTCATCACTGCCGAACCTCCTTCCTAGTTCTGAGCCGTCTGCTCACTGGTGAGAGTGGTGGCTGACCTGTTTTCAACTGCCTGGGACTCAGGAGAAGAGCCAGGGAGCTGTGGCTGGAACTCATCTCGGGCTTTGAGACCTAAATGAAGCTATCATCAGCAAGCTCCAAGTTGCGGTGAGCCTTGTTCATGCTGGGATCATCTTCTGTCTTCACCACAATTCTGGGGTTGCACATTATAATACAAGAGTGATAGTGAAACGGCCATGTTCTCTCCTGCACTCCCTAACTGAGGGCAATCCAATTTGTTTCCCATAATGAAGCTGCACCATTACCTACTGGCTTTACTCTGTAGAAAAGTAATTTCCTTCTGCCACATCCCTATCATTCAGAGGATTTTTAAAGATGCACTAGTAATGTGTGGGAAAATACTCAACCTAAGTATTTTTTCTTCTTTTTTTTTTTTTTTTTTTTAAAGATTTTATTCATTTATTTGAGAGAGAATGAGATAGAGCATGAGATGGGGGAGGGTCAGAGGGAGAAGCAGGCTCCCTGCCGAGCAGGGAGCCCGATGCGGGACTCGATCCCGGGACTCCAGGATCATGACCTGAGCCGAAGGCAGTCGCTTAACCAACTGAGCCACCCAGGTGCCCCTAGTATTTTTTCTTCTTATAATCATTTCTTAGGGCAAAGTGCAGCATGCAAAACATTGTGCAGAGGAGGAACTCACCCATATGAAGAAACTGCTCCTTGAAGGTTCAGAGGCCATGGAAGGAGTGGTGTAGGGCAACTAGTCATGTCAGTACAGTGGACAGGCAAGTGCCCATCGCCCAGACTCCCCTCCTCTGCCAGTCTGACCACATGACTCTAAAACTGGACAAGGATTGATCCAAACTACAGTGGGGCTCTGAGGATGGCTAATTCCTAAGTCTTGCTTAGTCAGGAACCCCTCACAAACTTAAGTTTCTAGAATAGTCCTCCCCATCCCCCAATGCTCACAAATATTGATTAGGGGGGCGCCTGGGTGGCTCAGTTGGTTAAGCGACTGCCTTCGGCTCATGTCATGATGCTGGAGTCCTGGGATCGAGTCCCGCATCGGACTCCCTGCTCAGCAGGGAGTCTGCTTCTCCCTCTGATCCTCCCCCCTCTCATGCTTTCTCTCTCTGTCTCATTCTCTCTCTCAAATAAATAAATAAAATCTTTAAAAAAAAATATTGATCAGGTGTCCCTGAGTTCATAACCCTTTAATCCTCAAAAAATAGTGATTTCTCCCCATGTGGAGAAAAACTTTACTTCAGACTTATCAAGTTATCATGTTGATCATAATCTATTCATATTATTTAACAGACATGTTATAAAGAAATCAGAATTAAAGTTATCATTTATCACCTAAGGTAGAATTATTCTAGTTAGTATTTGTGGTATGATTGATAATTCTAATAATGCTTGTTTCATTCGTCACCCTTTGGACTAAAGAAGAGATTTTTGTAAAAAACAGTTGATGAAGTTGGTGATTTTAAAATAAGGTAACATTTAGGGCGCCTGGGTGGCTCAGTTGGTTAAGTGACTGCCTTCGGCTCAGGTCATGATCCTGGAGTCCCTGGATCGAGTCCCGCAGCAGGGAGCCTGCTTCTCCCTCTGACCCTCCCGACCCTCCCCCCTCTCATGTGCTCTCTCTCTCAGTCTCTCTCTCTCAAATAAATAAATAAAATCTTTAAAAAAAAATAAGGTAACATTTATAAGAAAGAGAAAGATTAAATCATGAGTAAAACCCTTCAAGTTTTTTTTTACTGTTTAAATGGAAACTATTTTGTGAAGATTAGATAAATAACTGTTTCAGTAAAATCAATAAGGAGTAATATATCAAATGAAAGTTTCTTCACTTTATAGAGAAGTCACAAAAGCTGCTCCATCAGATAACTGCCAAATTCCTCCCCGACTTTCCCGAAGTTAATACACTATAACCTGCTAGGTATTTCAAAACTGTAAACTAAGGAACTAAAGGGACTATTTCTATCTTTTATGTATTTGTTCCTTGGGCTCCCTTCTTTGCTATTGTTTCGGTCATCCTGAACACATTTTTCAATGTTTTTTAACCCAAAGAGATAACTAGCTGCTTTTGTACAGATTTGTTCAAGAATAAACATTAGCTGGCATTGCAATGCTGCTCTTATAGTGTATTATGCATACTACTACTTGCCAGAATAAAGTTTCGGTTATTACACGTACATTTATAGATATACACATATGTGTGTCTATATACAGACAAGTAGAATTTTATATAGAGAAACTCTGGGTATATGAAAATGAGACCTTTATTTGCTTGTGTAATATGCCAAAATATTAAAATTAGATAATTCAGCCAAGTTCTTCATGGTTTTGCTTGAAAATACCTTTTAAAATTCATATAAAGTTGATTCACTTTCTTGAGACTTTCAAAAGAATCATGGGCTAATCTCAGTTTCACAAATAATCTACTTGATCCTTAAGAATACCCGGAAAAAAGGAGGAAGAGGAGGAAGGGATGGGGTGGAGGAAAAGAGAAAAGGGGCAGGGAGGGGAGGAAAATGAGCCACAGAAGAAAGAAGAAGTAGAAACTAATCAGTGCCAATTTACAGTAGAAGGAAATCACTCCTAAACAGTCATGATTCTCTTCTTTGATCAGAGAAGTGCGGACCAAATTTTTCTGGTTCCCTAAAATTCTCCCAACTTCCTAACACAAACTTTTATCAAAGGAACTGATGCCCAGCCATTAATAAAAGTCTTGAAAATGAGACTAGATGGATTAAATCCCCAGAAAAGTCATTCATCCCCCAAATCACCCCTTGAAAACTTCCCTGGCCTCTTTCCCCTCATCTTTCCTCTGCAGAATTTGATCACACACCTTCACCTGGCTTCCCATCTTAGCCCATGTAAATTGCTTATATATATGTTACTCCAACGGGACTAAGAGTAACAATCCTACAGGTAAAATCTGGGTCAGGCCAGCTTTATAAAAAGACTTAAACAGTGTCTGCCTCCTTGCAGGAGCTAAATGTATGCCTACTGCTTTAAGAAATTCCTACTGGAAGAAAACTTGAACTAGAGCTGACATCTATGTCTTCAGATGGCATGGTTCACTGCCACCATCCATTGCCATTAGCAGCTGCAGTCCTAGGACACTGAAAGGCGTGCCAAGGGTTGGTCATCATTTCAATGCTGACTAACACATTTTCAGAAAGTAGAAACTGCCCTATTATTTAATTGCAACATCTTTCCTCATTCCAGTATCTCCCTAAGTTTGATTTTACCTGCCCCAAATAAATTACACCAGGAAAAAGCCTTGTCATGAGATCAACCTGTAGAGTAAAAAAACTATCATGCTACAAGAGAGTGCAACGTACAGAGGGCATGCATCGGCCCACTCATTCATTCCATTGATTATTCTTCTATTTGTTCATTTCTTTGTTTCTTCATTTGTTTTTCTAATAATCAGATACATAGAATTGCACTAATCCTAATCTTCAGTTCACACATGTCACTGTCCTTGTTTCATGCGAGGCTCTATTTCATCTTCTTTTATTGTTGGTTTATCCCTCAATGCACAAATTCCCCTGATCCCAATGCCCAACTACAGAACCAGAATATTGACAATGATTTACATCTAAGTAATCCCTCTCTATTTTGTTCCCCTTCTCTCCCATATGAGGAAATCACTATGCAGAATTTATTACCCTCTTATGTTTTTTTCTGACTTTTATCTCAATTTATGTATTTGAAACAATACCTTCATTGTTATCTATTCAAAAAGTACTTCTATCCATGTTTCCATGTCATAAAATAGCAATGATTTTCCTCTATAGAGACACTTAGGAGCTTTGGTCAACATACACATGGTACATAGGCAGGGTTCAGCAAGATCTGGGTGAAGGTTTCAGGCCTGGGGAGGGCAAAACCACTCTGCACTTTGGCTGGTCCCATGTGCGCATGCCACACCCTCGCGCGTCAGGGAGCACGGTGGGAGCCAGAGTCTCTCACGGAAAGTACACTTCCCTCTGCTTTGTCATTGGCTGATCCTCCCAGATGGACGAATTTTTTGGCTTTTTTTTTTAAGTTTATTTATTTAAGTAATCTCTGCACCCCACGTGGGGCTCCAACTCACAACCCCAAGATCAAGAGCCGCATGTTCTTCTGACTGAGCCGGCCAGGCGCCCCTCAGGGGGAGGACTATTAATAAGGGCTTAATAAACATATTTGCCATGCAAATGCCTGGTCCATAGTATCATACTCAGTGGGTATTACTTCCTCCCCGGCCCCTTTTTATATGACTGCTCTAGAAAGGTGACTCCATGTGTGCTAGTATTTAATCTTAGAATTTAAAAAGATGATAACTCATCACCCTCAAAAGCAGAAGTGTTCCAAATGATATAAACAAATGCTCAAATAAGGAACAATCCACTATGGAGCTGTCAGTGATACCACACCAGTCTTCAGCCTGTTTCTTTTCTTTTTGGACACTGTCAGCCCAGTCCTGGCCAGGCTCCAGTGGCCATCTCAGGCTCCAGGTGCTCGGGTCCCTGTCCTGTCTTGTCTTTCTTCCTGTCTGTGGTTCTACTTGGATAAATAGTATCTGAGAGTTGTAGCAAGAGGCAAGAGCTGATTGGAGTCCAAGCCATATGAACAATATTGTTCTCGCCTGTATTTGAATCTCACTTTACAACTTTCCAGTGTCTTTCATAAGCAGTACATTATTTGAAGTTCACAAAAGTCTTCGTGACACGTGGATATGTAAAATGTCAGGCATTTTATAGAAGACAAAACTGAAGCTCAGAGCCGTGAAGACATTTGACCACGGTCACATGTTGACAGGAATAGGTGGGATCTAGACTTTCAGACTCCTATAGAAACTCTTTTCCTTCTACCCTGTCCTCCACGTGCTCCAAGCCCACACCAACAAACCACTGATAGTCATCAACCTACAGCCTTCTCATGGAGGATTGGAATTGTGCCTTCCTCGTTCAGCTATTGTTCTCACAACATTTACAAGAGAAAGGCTACAGGGCAAAACAATCTTTGAAAAACTCTCTCGGTTTATTTGCAATTTCAATCCTGGCTCTTTTACATCAAGTTATGTAAAGGCATCTTAAAGACATGCTGCTAAGTTTATTCTTAAATGTCTTTGTAGGCACTTTCTTTAAAATAGAACATTTCTTTACATCGTCATTAATTATGTCAGTCTTCCCATTGTCACCTTTATTATTTAAAAGCTCCTCCTCAAAGTGATGTTAACAAACAGTCCTGAGAGACAGTTTAAAGCCATCTATTCCTCTAGAACCAAAGGAAATCAAATTTATTCTATTAATCCAGCCTGTAGGGGTTAATGGAGTCCCTTCATTCATCTTATCACAAATGGAAAGACTCATGATGGGGTCCCAATGTGCAGACAACAAAACCACTTTCTCAACTTCACCCCGGCCCTGATCCTTCTCCCCACCACTGTCATTTTTTGGTTCATAGAGTCTTTCACCAAGAACAGTAGTCCTTAATTATTCTCCACAATTCATAACTAATCACTGGCATTGTACAAAGGAATGAAATATAAAGATGCATTTGAAAACACGGGAGATTATGAACCATTATATTTCTATACCTTGAACATCATCAACATTCTGGATTGATTTCACTTGGGTTTCCATTTTTAATACTAGCATTGCATGTACGGGAGGCATAAAAAACTGCTATTAAATGCAGGATTAATCTGCACTTGCTAAGTGCACAACCCACTCACAGCGGACCCAATCTAGGGCATTACCTGGGTCCACTGACATTCAGCTACGTGTCCTTCTGGCCTCCGCAGGTTGTGGAAGCCCCCACAAGGCACCTGCACTCTCCCAGCATCTGTGAAACTGTCCCGGATTCCCCAGGGCTCACGAGGCTCCTGTGGGCCTGAGTAAATGGGGCAGGAGGGTGTGCCAAGCAGCTGGTTTTTATTCCGGAATTTGCCAGAGGGGAAATTGCTAAAATGTTTTAAGGCCCCCTCAGGAGAATAAAAATGTCACACTGCCTTTAGCTTTTCTCCCTCAGCTAAAATCAATGTTTTCTAAAAGAGAGAAGCTTTTAATACTCTTTTAAGAGTATTGCTTCAGACCCAGCTTATATTAATTAAGCACATACTTTTGGCAAGAGTTTTAAATAACTTCATTCCCATAACAATCAGCTATTCATCATCTTCACCTCACATTTGTAGAAACTGAGCCTGAGGGACTAACTGGCTCCTGAAGGTCGCACAGCCTAAGGGGCAGAAGCAGAATTCTCACCTGGCTCGTGGAAGTCCGTTCAATGTCCCATCCTATGTGATTGAGTCTCCCCATACTCTGCTCATACATCTACAGAGGGAGAGGGGTTAGACTAAAATGAAATATGCTATGGCTGAGTCCTATATGGAACTGTCATGATTCACTTACTCATTCTTTCAACAAATATTAATTGAGAAACTACTGTGCACCAGGCCCTCTTTTAGGTGCCAAAGATACAGCTGAGATTGAGAGACAAAACTTCCTGCCCTCGAAGAGTTTACACCTACTGTCGGTCACAGGCAACAAACAAGATGCAAAAAGTCAAATGTAGAGCATGTTATTGAGCATTAAGTACTAAGGGGAAAACATAAATTAGGGAAGAGAGATGAAATGCCACAAGTTGGAAGCAGTGGTAATTTCCAGCAGCATAACCGGGAAGGCCTCCCTGAGAAGGAAGCTTTTAATATATTTTTTTGGTATTTCAGTTGCATTCAATTATTCCATTGGTATTTGCCTTTCAGGATTGTTGTAAGGAATCCCATCATTTCATTCCTGAGATACATTGTAAGAATCAACTTGATAATATTGATCAACTGTCCAATTATTTGCATATTAATTTTGCCCCAGCTGGTGACTTCTGACACATCTAAGGACCAAAACACTTGGTTGTGGTTTGGAGAGTTCTTGGCCATTGTAGAGAACACCAAGCGGACAAACGTGAGTGTATGTCTCACCCTTTCTTTTTTGTTTTTTAAAGATTTTATTTATTTATTTGACAGAGAGAGACACAGCGAGAGAGGGAACACAAGCAGCGGGAGTGGGAGAGGGAGAAGCAGGCTTCCCGCTGAGCAGGGAGCCCGATGCGGGGCTCAATCCCAGGACCCCAGGATCATGACCTGAGCCGAAGGCAGACGCCCAACGACTGAGCCACCCAGGCGCCCTGTCTCACCCTTTCTGCAGTCATATTCTGATGGCTCTGCGACCAGCTTGTAACTTTTAGCATGTGACACAACTTCTCAGTGCGTTAGGAAAGTCTGTAAGATAGAGACGTTATGGGTGCTCACCACATAGGACTGCTACGAGGGTTCCATGAGAGCGATCCCTGACAAGTCTGTACTCAGACGGGAATCTGCTATGTCACCCATACATGTAATGTACATGTACAAGTGTTAATTAATGTAAGAGACATTACTCTTGATGACATATTCACTAAAAACAAAGAATAAAGCTACCGATACAATCCTATTGCTTTCAAAGAACATTGATGTGAGTCTGGATCTGGTGTGGCAAATATCCCTCACTAAGGAAATCTTTTTAATTTAAGGTGTGAATATAAAATAAAAAGGCAGCATTTCTTTAAAAAGAGTTTTGAAGGCAATGCCATAAGCATCTTAAAGCATAACTGACCTCAGATGAGGATGTTGAAAAATAACATGCATTGGGACACAGGTATAACTGTGGAGGTGATTATTTTTCATTAGTAAAAGAAAGAGAGAGAGAGAACCCATCGGCAGTAGGGACTGCATATGGCCATCATCTGTATCTCCCTGGTCACCAGAGCAGTGCTCACCAGACATGCATGAGGAGACCCAGGAAGTGTCTGATGACAGCCGGGATCTGAGCACGGCGAGCCAAAGCTTAGCTGTAGGTCTGTGGTTGCAAGTTCTGTTCCAGACTGCCCCGGGGTTTCCTAGGGATGCCTGGGGACTATAACTGGCCGAGGCCCTGAGCGCAGTCCTCCAGAATCCTGTCTGGGCTCTGATTCTCCCTGCACCTCCACTTCCATTGATTTTATATACCGGAACCCAGGTCAGAATTTATTATTTTTTTTCAAGTCCTACTGCTTTAAATAAAAAAAGTCTGAAACCTCTGAAAACCATTATTTTATAACGAGCACGTGGTTTCCATACTGTCTTACTTTCAGGATCCAGCCCGGTACCTGCTCCATGATAGTTATTCCAAGACTATTTGCTAAGTGGCTGGATTACACTGGAAAACTGGGAGAAGCACCCAAACACAGCTAATGCGGAAATCTGCTCCATCCAACCAGAACTGGTACAAGCAGCTCTGGATTTAAATATTGTACTGAAATAGATAAGATGGCTGAGGATGAGGATTTAGCAGATTTCATTTATTTTTTTTTAAATTACTGAATCCACTCAGAATTTTAAGAGAGAGGCAAGGTAACAGCAGATGAACAGATAATCAGTTAAGAGAGGAGAGAGAAGTAAGACTCCATAGTCTGCCACCTCTGGCCTGAAATTCCTCGTTAGCTGTGCAACATTGGACAAGTGACTTAATCTTGCTAAGCCTCAGTCCAGTTATAAAATGGGGACCGTATTTATGTTTTCTTGGGGTTTGTGTGGGTAAAATAAAGTATTCCACAGAAGGTTCCTATTACAATTTGAAGCACATAGAGAGCATTCAGTAAATGTTAGCTGCATACACACACACACATACATATACACACAGTCTATATGTGTATATATATATACACACATGCTATATATACATACTACATATGAATATACATATATACTATATATGTACACACTAAGTGGAGATATGTATATATATATATGTTTATTAAAATTTTTAAACTAAGATATAAAAAAATTCATATACTCCTGTGATTTTACCTTGTGTTTATTAGCAGCAGAACCCCTTGTTCAAATACATGGGAAAATCCCAAAGTATGGGTTCTCTGGCTAAACTAAAAGGTTGGAAAGCCCATTTCCCCTCACCTACACACATGTGCATGTGCCCACACACACACATGCATACACACACTATGCTAGCCCAACAAGCACCCTATGTCTTCATTTCTCTTACAATCACCCGGCAAGACTCTAAGGCTCTTTGGAAAAGATTTAACCATTAAGAAAGTCCAATTCTCCCCTCACAGGTCAACAGCATAGACAGGCCCAGAATAATGAAGGTATTTGTCTGATGTGTATGGAATATCCAAAAAGAATAGCCAGTATTTATTGAGTGCTAACTATGCATCAGGTACCATGCTGAGCAGTTTACCTACATTACCCTCATCTTCTCAACAGCCTCCTGAATTAAGTATTATTATCATCACCATTACACACACACACACACACACACATACACACATTAAATAAGTTGGCCGAAGTCTTAATGCTAGTAAGAGCCTGGATTTAAACCAGGTTTGTATGATTCCAAAGCCTTAGCTCTATTACCTTCTGATTTATAACCCAGGCAACCTGATTCCCCATTTCATCAGCTGCGGTCCTGCCCTCAGATTGTCCCAGAGCCCCTAAATGATGTACTTCTTTTCCTTTCAAAATATGATACTCCATCTCTGATTCATAAAAGACTCAAGGCACATTTTCCAGAGGTCTGATGTCCCCGCCAGGGAATTTAAGCTATGTCTACACAACAGTCCTGTTGGAGTCAACTTGATCAGCCTTTGTTAAGTATGATGTTAAAAAAAATTCGGTTTTGGAGAAGATGAAGCGACAAAAGGGTTGCCTGAGGTTTTCAGCTTTCTCCTGGCCATTTTGGTTTTGTTTCAGAACAGCTCCCTCTGGAAGAACCAACAGCACCCCCACCTCCCGCCGCCACCCACCCCCAGCCTCCACCCAACCCCTCCAACTTGCAGAGAGCACTTCTGTGATCAAATTCTCAGTGAGCAGCCCTGGCAGCAGTCCTGAAGATGGAGTCATCTGGTAGATTTCTGTGCATTCTCCCTTCCTGTGAGCCCCAATAAAATAGGCATTTCTACCATACTTAAAATTCATTACTGATCATGGCAGCCAGCCCCAGCATAAGCGATTTTAAAGCAAGAGTACCACTGCGATATTGGGTTTTCCTGAATGAATGAGTAACACTGCTGGCAATGTGTTTCCTTGACCCTTTGTGTTTCGTAACTCTCGCAGGCAGCTATGACAACTAAACATTTCAGTCATTCATGTATTAGGAATTTTTAAGCACTTCCTCTGTGCCCGGCACTGAGCAAGAAACTGAATATTAATTTTTTAAATAAAAATATCTTTCTTACTTGAGTGTCTTCCAGGGTCCAGGTCCTATGCTAAGTGCTTTTCAGACATTGTTTCATTTAACTCTCAAAACAGGGAGCTTGAAACTGTTATTACCCCTGGCTTACAGATGAGGAAACAGAGACTTACCAAGTTAAGTCATTTGCTCCGAGTCCCATAGCCATGTAGTAATGGAGCTGGGAAACTTTGAGTCAGAATGGGTTTTCGGGTGTTTACTGAATGACCTCAGTGACAGACACATCCACAGGGTTTTTCTGAGATATGGATAGAGATTTTGTCCTCCAAGCAGCTTTCAGCTTAATTGTGTAGAGCGGTGGTTCTCAAATGGGGAGATTTTGACTCCAAAGAGACATTCAGCAATATCTAAAACCAATTTTTATTTTCACAATTGGGGTAGCGGGAGATGCTACTTCCATCTGTTAAGTTGAATCCAGAGACTCTAGTAAACATCCTACAATACAGAGGGCGCCCCCCCCACAACAAAGATTTACCTGCTGCAAAATGTCAATAGTGCTAATTTTGAGAAACACGGACATAGATAAGACAACCCATAGAAAACTAAAATCAAAATCAATAATGTACAATTATGTTAAGTCACTGAAGGGAATAAAAAGATTGGATTGTAGAGAATGGTTCAAAGAGAAAAGCTTTGGAGTGCAAGCTCTATAATACAAACTTTGGCATTGGACAAACCCATATTTAATCCCAAGTCTGCCCTTAACAAATCACATAACTGGGCAGAGTTTCAATGTCCTCATCTTTAAATGGAAATAAAAGTACTAACCTTACAGGAATATTATAAACAACTAAGATGAAGCATTGTCCCTGGTACCGTAAAAGCAATAACCATTCTGAAAGATTTTACTTTTCGAAGTTACAGATAATGTTGAAGTGCCTAAAATTGTTGGACTGGGTTTACTATAACGTGGTTATTTCAACTCTTTTAATGACATAACAAGTCACTATGTCGTCTCTCAAGCTGGCTGTTGCACAAACCATTACATTGCTGGACGAACCCAGAATAAGAGTCAAGATTCCGGCTCTCTCACCAATGCTTTTAGCTCCTTCATGTCCTTGGTAAATAATTGCTCTAGACTGGTCCTTCCACCCCAGATTCATTTCTTAAGACTTAATTCTCTACAGGATAGCATTTGGAGGTGGGGAGGTGATTAGGTCATAAAGGTGGAACCCTCATGAATGGGATTGGTGCCCTTATAAAAGAGCCCCTGGAGCTCCCTTACCCCCTTTCACCATGTGAGGGTAGAGTGAGAAGACAGCCCTCTGTGAGCCAGCAAGCAGGTCTGCGCCAGACACTGAATGCGCTGGTGCCTTGCTCTTTGACTTTCCAGCCTCCGGAGCTAGGAGAAATAAATACCTGCTATTGATGAGCCACCCAGCCACACAAACTAAGACACTAACTTCTCTATTTTAAGCCACTACACAATTCCTGAGTTGTACAATCCCATGAATCCCCAATGATTTAAAAAGTGGGTAACATCCTGACAATTTTAATGGGCACATTAAAAGACTACACATTTTTATGAGAACAATCAGTTCCTACCTGTCCTTCTCCTTCCTACTTTTTCCCTTCCCCACATGCCACGCCACATGTCTTTACACCACCCAGGGGCCAAACTTCCCAACAACCTCCAACAGGGAGATCTGTATCTTTAAAGGATCCACCAGAGTGACCCTGAGGCCAAGCAGGATGAGCACAGAACTTTCTGGACAGATTCAGGCCCGGGTCAGTCTGAACCCAACGAGTGAAATGGGATTAGGTGCTGGGGCTGAGGGTAAGATTTAGGTACCTGAAGATCTGGCAGAAGCCAACATGGTATGCATGCTAGGCCACATCAGGGCCCAAGAGGCCAAGAGTCAATTTTTTTTTTTTCTGAGAACCTTGAAATAGTCCCACTTTCCTGAGGAAGGGGAACTGGAATGTGTGGGACTTGCTCATGAAGAACTTTGGCAATAGTCCTCCTAGGCAAGTCTGAGCATGTTGTTCTGCTAACCAAGAGAGATGGTGGCTGGCCTTTGATAAAGCAGTGGATGGGTTTCCATTGCCCTCAGCTGCCCACACACATGGCTCAGCAGGGCCTCGCTTCACCATAGTCTTGCACCAACTCATCAATCATCGATGTAGAACCTGCTCAGCCCGGGCTCCACACACAAGGACCTGCTCCTCTGCTCAGACCTCAGCCAACTTGGCTTGGAGAGCGTTTGGTCCCTTTGCATGAAACACTTTCAGAGACTCACCATTTCTATGCGCTACAACATTTCTATCATATCAAAAGTGGATTTTGCCTCTCTTTCCATCGAAAAGGAAAATTTTCTACATTACATGTGCTCCTGACATAACCTTGCTCTCTCATACAGTGGAAAGAACAGTAAAATCAGACAAGCAAGTTTCCCTCTAGGAATGAATGAGCTTGACCACCTTATAGCATTTTTCTCTGCAAAGTATAGAAAAATGTACCTACCTCAGAGGTTTACTCTGAAGATTAAATAAAGAAGTGAAATTATATTTTTCAAGGTCCTGGCTTACTGTCTGGCACCCTGAAGTCTTTCAATAAATGGCGGTTGTAGTTCCTACTATTTGATTACTATTGTGGTTGTTCAGTTTCCTTATCTGTAAAACTGCACATTTGATCATTCAATCAACACCGAACTACACTCCAGGGATACAATGGTGAACAAGACAGACGAGGTTCTTGCTGTCATGGCACCTTCTTCCAACAGCAGAGAAACAGGCAATAATCAGGTGAATGAGCAACAAAATTTTAGAGAGTGGGATGTGCTGTGAAGGAAAACATGGCAGGGAATTGGAGAATGACTGGTTAGAAATGGGAAACTACTGCAAATTCTATAATCAGAGGCAGTTTTGCTAAAAAAAAAAAATTGTGCTGAAAACTGAATAGCAAGCAGTCAGCCAAGGAAAGAATTGGAGGCAGAGGGTTCCAGGCAGAGAGAGCGGCACATGCAAAGGTCCTGCAGTGGGAACAAACTTGAAGTTATTGAAGACAGGAAAGAATACCGGTGTGACAGCAGCACAATGAGCAAGGAAGAGAGTGCTGAAATCAGGTCAGAGGAGTGGGGAAGAAGTCCAACAGAGTAGGCTAGTAGGTCATGGCAAGGAATCTGGATTTTATTCCAAGTGCGCTGGAAAGCCATTGGGAGTGTTGAAGTAGGGGAGTGATGAGCTTTGAATCACAATTTTAAAAGATAATTTAAGCTTCAGCCTCAACCAGAAGAGGGCAAAAGTGAAAGCAAAGAAACACAATTAGACAGCTAATAATTCTGTAACCAAGGGTGAGATGATGATGGCTTAGACCACAAATGATTCTTTCCTTCTCCAGGTTACTGCAAAGAATAAATGAGAGAACATAAATGCACCTGGGACAATTCCTTGCACAGAGGAGATGCTAACCAAAAATATTTTCATTCTCTTCTTTCAACTCTGTTCTCTAGCAGAGACTCTATTTCCACAAAGAACTCTAAGAGGCAGACATAACGCACGTAACTGTGAATGCCAGAGACTTGAATTCTCATCAACTGAATGTTGATACAGCAACATTATAATAAGGCCGAGCAAATGCCAATTTAAGCCTGGTACATATTGCCTTGTGTTGCCATTTTGTTAGAAGTCCAAAAACTATTATGCTGGAACACTGTAAACTCGTTTTTAAAAAGTAGCACAGGGATCATAATATGTTTTGAATTCACAATCTAGAATCACCATTCTCCTCCAGCCCAAAGAGAAGATTAAAAAATTTCCAATTTAAAACTATACCAGATTTGTCTTACAATTAATGCTGAAGGCACAACCCGGCTGTCTTGAATTAAAGCTGCATGCTTTGCTGCTATCAGCTAATGGATACTATAAAGGGTCTGTTATAAAATAAGAGCAAGGAATACATGCTAATTGTAATTCAGATGAGGGATAAGAAATGTAAGCGGAGCTAGTGAAGCTCCAGATTAGAGCATTCACGGTGAGTCAGGAAATAGAAGACAGCATCACATCATACTTAAGAATCCAGGTTCTCAAAAGTGACTTCTGGAAGGGGATCTGTCCTTCCCTCTGTATTCACCTGGGTGTGTGACCTAGGGGAAGTCTCTTCATCTCCCTAAAAACCAGTCCCTGCACCCATGGAATATGAACAATAATAATACCTCTCTCATAAGCTGTGGTCAAAATCACACATGAGCATCTATTTAAAGTGTGTAGCATGATGTTTGCATAAAGTTTAAAGAAATATCAGTTATCCTTACTACCCTCCTAGTACCCTGAGGCTCAGGTGAAGGAATTGGAATTATTTATTCTGGAATGGAGAAGGCTGAGTGTGTAATTTAGATTTTTACGATGAAAATTGCCACAATGTATTGAATCCTCAAGGGCTAGATGCTGTGCCAAGGGTGTATGTTTTAAAAAGAGAAAAAAATTGCAGCCCCCAACATTCAGAAGCTGGCCTGGCACTCCCAGCTAGGCCTTGACAGTCTCCTATTAGGCGTAAACCATCTCACAAAATACTGACCTCAGACAAGGTTGCTCTGAGGCCATGATAAAATGACACAAAGCAAAATCACTTGTAACTCTGTCCAAGCACAGACCAAGCAAAGCCACTGTGCCTCACTAAAACACCACACACCTGCTCTCTCCCCAGATGAACGACTGCTCTGTGTTTGCCGGGTACAGCTTTATACTCAGGCTGGTTCCACTCCCTACAGATAAGCTTTATTGAGATGCACAACCATAGAATTGCCTCTGCTTTCTGACAGTATCTAATCTAGAGCAAACCCTTCCCCACATCTCCCACCCAAAGCCCAAATTCTCTAACAGGTTCTTTCTAACACCCTCTTATGAGACTTCCCTACAATTGCCATAGTGTATGTCCTCCTTCACTGCAACAAATAATACATCAAACTTGTTTAACTACAAGTGTTCTCCCAGGGATCTTCAGCTGAAGTGCATTAATCCTTAAACAACCCTGTAAGGCATGTATCTCTACTCAGCAGCAGAGGAAACTGAGGTTCAAGGCAATTAAGTAACTTGCCCAAGATCCTCCACATAGCAAATGATAGAGAATAGACTGGAGGTCAGGTCTGTCCCACTGCAAAGCCCAGGCTCATAAATGCCAATTTCATCCTAGGCTTAAAGGGTGATCGTACTTTGGGTACGGTCCAACGGATGATGAAGCAAGAAAAAATTGTCAAGGAGCAACAGGATGGATTCCATGGGGACCTCTTAATAGAAGAGGTATCATCAATGTTGGAAAGGGGAGCTAATTTTCCTACCAACGGAAGAGTATGCTTTTTAATTAAAATATATTAAGATGATATAAAAGTAAAGGCAGATATATTTTGACTTTAGAAAATGTCGAGCAGGACAGATTGGGGGAGAGAGAGGATGCTATCACACCCTACAACTCTGTTCTGTTATTGATTCAGAAATAGCGGTCTGTAACTGAATGGTACTTATGTTAGGAACCAAGATATGGAAGCCATTAGGAGTAATATTATCCTCCAAATGATTGGAAATATTTCACATAAACAAGAAATAATTATTTTTACATTTCAAATTTATCTTAGTAATTGGGTAATATAAGATTCAGTTTAATTATTTTCAGGCAGAAAGGGAAAAACTGGCAAGTGAACATTTAATGGAAAAATATATAGCTTGCACAATTTAAAAATAAAATCTGACAGTTTGCATGCTTAGCACCTTTCATGCAAGAATTTCAGAGTGTTTTGTGAAATGAATTACACCTCCTTCCCCTCCCCCACCATCCCTGAAGAAGCTTTATTTTACAACTGCAAGAAAAGGCTCGTGAAAGCATGACAAATCTTGCATGCCCAGAGATGTAGGGGTATGCTCTGAGTTCAAAGGAGGGCTTGGGTTGATCTTTTGAACAGGAGCCCACTCACATATGTTAGCCGGTCTCCAGGGAAGCAAAGCCCCTCTTTTTGGACCTGCTCTCCTCCCCTCACCCTATACGCACCTCAGTCACTTTAACCCCTTTGTCCTCCTCCTGGAGGACCCCACATCTTCTTTCCTTCAACTCAGGGAGTTGGTTTTTCAGTTCTATCTGGTTTCCTTTGAATATTCCCTGAGAAATGATGAGGAAAGAGAAGTTTCACAGGGGAGGCAGGCTTTGACAATCAGGTCTTTGGAGAGGGCATCTGTATGAAAATAAGACTTTTCTGTGCCCACATAGGCTTCATCTTAGTCACCTAAGGACGTCATCTGAAGGAAGACTTCCTTTAGAAGGTGATGTTTGAGCAATCTGAAGGAACTGAGGAGGCAAGTGAAGGAAAGGAATATTCCTAGACAGATGGAATACAAGAATAAAGGTCTTGAGCCAGGAGGATATCTAGAGTGCTTGGGTGTGGCTGAAGAGAAGAGCATAGGGACAGAAGAGTAGCAGAGAGGTCAGTGTGGAACGGAAGCGGACAGGTTGGGTAGGATCTTGTGGGTCACTATAAGGACCCTGGCTTTTCTTCAGATGCAGAGACACTGGAATTTTTTAGAACAGGAATAACACCACCTTAAAATTTAAAGGAATCTGAATGGTGTTTGCAAGCACAGACTAAAGGGAGGCCAAAGTGGAAGTAGAGAGTTCACTGAGAAGTTTATTGCAACCGTCTCTGTAAAAGATGATCATGGCCTGGACCATCATCTTCGGAGGGGAAGGTGGAAAAAGTATCAGGAGTCTCAATATATTTTGAAGGAAGAGCCAATCATATTTGCTGACAGAATGGATGTGGGGCATGAGAGAGTTGAAGGTGACTCCAAGCATTTTGGCCTGAGCAACTCGGAGGATAGAACTGTCGTTGACCAAGATGGGAGAGACTGAAGGTGCACCACTTTGGGAAGGAAGGATCAGAGGTGCACTTGTAGGGATGTTCCATTTGAGATGTCTATTAGAAATCCAAGGAGAGATGCCCAGGAGGCATTTGGATATACAAATCTGGAGTTTGTAGACAGGTTGAAGCTGCAAATAAAAAATTAAGCGCTGCCAGCGTATTGGCAATATGTGGAGTGATGAACTAGAGGAGAGCACCGAGGGAAGGGGTGCAGGTGACAGAGGTAAGAGAACCAAGAGCTAAGCCCATGAGATGTTGGGGAGATGCAGAGGAATCTGCAGAGGAAACAGGAGGAGGTGAAAATAGTGACAGGAAAAGACCCAGA
The DNA here is from genome assembly GCF_054177405.1 of Leptonychotes weddellii. NCBI lineage: Eukaryota > Metazoa > Chordata > Mammalia > Carnivora > Phocidae > Leptonychotes > Leptonychotes weddellii. The sequence goes on from NC_138372.1 coordinate 150,761,518, forward strand.
ATATGAGTATCCTGGAAGCCAAGTGAAAAAGACAATTTCAAGGAGAAGCAAGTGATTGCTGTGTCTAACGTCCCTGATGGGTCAGTAGCCACTGAAAGTTGACCAATGGATTTAAGGATGTGAAGTCATTGGCATCCTTGAGGAAAACAGTTTCTTTGACATGATGGAGGCTTTTTTTCAGAGAAGTAACAGTATATTTATATGCTGGAAAGAACCCAGGAGAGCAGAGAAATTACTGATATGAGAAAGAGCATTGCCGAAGCATGTCCTTGAGCAGTAGGAGAGGAAACAGAATTCAGCACACACTCGGAATGGCTGTCCTTAGATAGGGGCATGGACATTTTCTCTCTACAGTAACAGGAGGGAAGGGAGAATGTATTGCTACAGATGCTGGGAGGCAGGTAAATGTGGTGGTGGTCTGTGGAAAGTTACCTTTTGTTTCTATGTTTTTGGTAAAAATAGGAATCAAATTCATCTCTGGTGACACAGACATACTAGAGGTTTGAAAAGAAAAGAAAAGGTATAATATACTTGTCCAGAAGAGCAGAATGAATAAATGAAGAAATGTAGAATGATTTCTGGGAAGCGTTAGATATTCACATAAGGCTCAGGGCCACTATGTCTGTGTGTGCGTGCTTTCCAGCCATATCAATGCATGGATACAGGCATAGAACAGGCAGAGAGTTCTATTTAACCAAGGTTGGGGTTTGGCCACATCAGTACAAGGAAGTAAGAAGGGCAAGAGAATTGAGAGTACGTGCAAGACAATGGTTATAATGACTGGCTGTGGTTTTTGAGTTGGGAAGGGAGGCATATGATTAGAAGGAAGGGTGAGGAATAACGTGATAAGATGGATGGGTTGTAGAATGAGTTAAGAATAGGAGGGAGGGAGAAGGAAAAGGGTAGTAGGGTAGTAGGATCAATAGGTTGTGGGTCCCAGAGAGTTCAAGGAGCGATGGTGTCAGGCTCTTAGGGGAAGTAAGCTGGAAAGATAAGAAGTTGGGGTCAGATGACAAGATGCTTGAAATGAAATTATGGGTAGGTTGTATGACGTCTAGACTCTAGAGCATAACCCTGGGAGGGAGTGGTTGAGGGAGTGGGTCAGAGGAATTGTGCGGGCATGAGATCACTGGAAGAAAGGACTTCAGGGAACTAAGGAGCCAGGGTATTGGAAGTACCATCTGGATATTAAAACAAGGGAGGATCAAGAAAGGAGAGAATGACAATGAGCCAGGGTGAAAGCCTTCAACAAGTAGACAGGAGTGATCCAGGCTGTCTACAGAAGGCTAGAACAAACACAGTGGCAGGTGAGATTGTCTGATGACAAGAGAGTCAAAGCTGCAGGGTTCTAGGGAGGAGGAAGGGAGAATGAATGGCCTAGAAATGGAAATGGTGAACTAGGAAGACACCAGCTGTACCTCTCAGCCCCAGTGCACAAGAGGTCAGGGAGGAGAGGAACTACTACCAGAGGGGGCTGCCGGGAGAGCAATGTGCTCAAGGAGGTCCAGGTTTAGGTCAGTCCGGTGCACACGCACTTGTACCTACATCTCTCACACACACAAATACACACATACAAGGAAACATACAGATGGGTGCACGCTTACATGGATGGATGTTATGATATATGAAATATTGTTCAATAAAGCTTTTTTTTTTTTAAGGAAGCATATAGAGATCTTATAACAGCAAGGAAATCAGACCCATTTTAGGGGAGGTAAAAAAAAAGTCTTTTTAAGAAAGTATCTGATGGGGATGTCTCAATATGAAAAATCTCTTATATTCTTAGCACGTAATGATATTACCTTTCCCTCCTTTTTTTTTTTCTTAAGATTTTATTTATTTGTCAGAGAGAGAGAGAGCACAAGCAGGGGGAGCAGCAGAAGCAGAGGGAGAGGCAGGCTCCCTGCAGAGCAGAGAGCCCCGATGCAGGGCTCTATCCCAGGATTCTGGAATCATGACCTGAGCCGAAGGCAGAGGCCTAATGACTGAACCACCCAGGTGCCCCCCTTTCCCTCTTTTGAATTCACAGGGCTCTCTTAGAATTTCATTCATGGCCCTTCCATCATACTCATGTGAGCATCTGTCTACAAGACTGGAAGGCCCCTGAGGGCCTGAGAATGTCTCCCGCAGTTTGACGTAGTGTCTTGTCGAACACACTGGAGACCCAAATAATATATCTTTAAATGTGTTGAATTAAGTTAAATATTTATTACTTCAAAGTAGCAAAGTAACACCTACTATATTCATATAAAAAGTAAATCAGTATTTTATTAATTGTCATTAACCAATAATCATCTTAGAGTCAGAGACTGAGAAAGAAATGGTCAAATAAATATCAAGAATGTGTCCAATATGCAACTTTTAGAATTACATGGCGAAAAAAACTAGTATATAATTGCCAAGAAAGCTATTTAAAGCAGAAATACGAGATTAAAAACGCCAAAGGTGTAAACAACTTTAATCTGCTGATTTATTACATGTGTCTCTTAGAGCCAAGTTTTATTTTCAGATTAGATCTCAGATATTTTCACTGTGTTGCCGCAAATGAAACTAAAATTTTCTAAACTCAGACGCTATACATTTTTCATCTTTTACATGTCACTTCATCTCTTCTCAAACCAAGTTCATTTCTGTAACAAGTATTGTGAAAAAAAAAAAATATATATATATAAATGAAATCTTTTAGGGACTTTTTAAGTCTAAAAGGCACTATAACAATGCTTACCCGTGTCTGCATTTCATCAACAGACCGCATTAGGGAACAGGCTGGCTCTAGAAATAAATAAAGGTTTACTTTTTTATTATTAGAACAGCAAACATGGCTTTAACTAACAGAGATGATTCAGGGCCACTTGCTGAGGAAAATCATCCTTTCAGTCATATGTGGAGGTGTGAAAGTGTATTATGGACCCCATATTGCACACCGGACCCAATTACCTGCAACTCTTGCCCCTCTTACAAGCCACATTCTACTTGGGTTTCTATCCATATCTAACTCTGCCTGCTAACTTAATCCTCTGGCTATATAAGGGGGCAGGCACAATAAAAACTCAAGGTCCAATCAGTTATTTAAGAAATGATTCACTACCAAATGTAGTGGCTTCTGAATACATCTATGTTCTCAAATGTTCCAGCAAGGCTCTGCTCCCTCTACTCCTAAGAAACAGTTCTCCAGTTACACCACCATGAAATGCGACCTTTCACTCCAGCCGGCACTGAAGACTAGCCACAATCATTAAAACGTACAGGTGTGCTGACCATTCAAGCCAACTCATCAGTGGCAGCATATGAGACTGGGTAGACGAGAAGGGGAAATTTACCAGAAAGCTTGCACAAAATTGAATCCTTAACATAATCTTAATAATGTGAGCTCCTTAAGCCAAATATTTGGCCTCCACACCTCCCCCATGAAATATGATTGAATGAGAGCTTATATGAAACTGCAGTTTAGGGATATTGTAAGTTTTTAACGTATGAAGTACAAGTATTTGCAGCAGGTGTGGCTTGTCCGATTTGACTCTGCTTTATCTCCTTCAGCATTTTGTCCCCAAACGGATGGGGGGTGGGGTGTGTCACTGGCCAGTGACCGTTAACCACTGGAGAAGTTTCAAACTGTCCCGGTGACTGAGAAAGGGCAGAACAAGGACCAGTGATGAGAAGCAGAAGGTGGATTTCTTTTCCTCCTGTGGAAGGACTTCATTAGAGGTGCTAAAAGAACAATAGGCTCTCTTGAGAAGCTTTTGTCACAGGAAGTGCTCCGCAGACAGCGAGCGTTAAGATATCTTGGGTGGCTTAGACTAGATGACCTGAAAGACTTATTCCAGTTCCAAGGTTTTATTCCAGATCCCCGGGCAAGGCCCTATACTGGGGCTGGTATGGTTCCCATTGTCCGATAGTGCCATCCTTCCTCTCACCTCTGAAACTTTGTACATCCCATTCCCTCTGCCTGGGCACCCTTCCACCCCCTTACCCCTTCAGATGTGAGCTTCTAAGTCACCTCCTTCTTCCTTTACTTCCTCCTAGGAAGCCTTTGCTGTCCCAACAAATTTGGGCCAGGTATTTTTCTTTGGGCCAGGTATCCTTTCCTTAGGGCACTCCATACCTCCCCTATCATAGCACTTACTCTACCCAACTGGAATTCTTGAAGGGTAGGGAATGTGTGTGTTATAATTGCATGCCCCTCACCACACAAGACCTACAGCAGAGCCAGTTCTCAATGAATGTATGTGAAATGACTGAATTACTTTGTTATTGAAATCCTACTGTGTCTTCCCCAGAAATCCATTGCACCTAGAAATAGTTGAACCAGAGATACTTTACCTTGCTTAGTCATACTATTTTATGTGTCTCAAGTCCTTTTCCTACCCAAGAAGTGCTCCTAATAGAACATTGGTACCATTCATGTGCTGTAGGAATATTTGTGTGCTATCAGATCACAAAGGGGTCTTCAGGCTAAAGCAGTTAATTAATACTTGCTGAGGCTGCATATGTTTTAAAAACCACTTAAACAAGTAAGTCCATTCACAGCAAAACTGTTTGTATGGCCACCATCTATATGACCCAAATTCTCAGTTTGGGAGGGGCTAACTGAGTTCTAATTAAGGATCCTGATGATGCTAGTCCCAGGGAGAACCTTGCCAGGGCCAGGCCCCACGAGTAAACCCATGGATATTACAATCCTGTTAGAAAATGCTCTGAATTACTGGGACGTACAAGACACCTTGCTCAGCTACTTCCTGCAACTGCCTACCAGGGCTAATGGGCATAAATCAGAAACTGTGATGAGCATGTGGACATCAATCTAAGATGCATAATTAAAAGAAGATAGTTCAAACCACTTTTCCACATGATGTGAAACCCATCCATTAACCTTAACTGATTTAAGAGGGAAAGAACACACTCAATATTGAATAGTTTAAGTGACTACAGTGTTCTGTAGTTCGAATCTACAATTTCATCACTTCCCATCTACTGTCATTTTTTGAACTATGACTTTTGTATGACTGCTGCATGCAAACTGCTTTAGTCATCTGAAACCCAATAAGTATAGGTTGTTGATAAGAAGAATCAGACAATCCATGCCAGTTATCCCCTGCTTCATGACCGAAGATGAGACATGTCCACAGGTAACAATCCTATGGCCAGCCTCCAGCCATCACCCCATTTCCTGATAAATCTGTCTTCCTACTCAACCACAATATTCCCTACGCTTACCCTCTACCTCAACACCCCTCATAAAAAAGATCCTACCCTCATTCTTACTTGACTGTTGCTTACCTCAACCAATGGTTTCTCAAACTTTAATGTGCTTAGGAATCATCTGGAGATTTTATAAAATGCAGATCCTATGGGTGTCTGGGTGGCTCAGTCGGTTAAGCGTCTGCTTTCGGGTCAGGTCGTGATCCCAGGGTCCTGGGATCGAGCCCCATGTTGGGGTCTCTGCTCAGCGTGGAGCCTGCTTCTCCTCTCCCTCTGCCTGACACTCCGCCTGCTAGTTCTCTCTCTCTCTCTCTCTCTGTCAAATAAATAAAGTCTTTAAAAAAAAAATAAAATAAAATGCAGATCCTAATTTGGTAGGTCTGCGGTGGGCTTTCAGAGATTGCTGATGCTGCTGGTCTATGAACAATGGCCTAGAATAGCAAGAACGAATGCCAAAGACTCAGCGTAGGATCTATCAATCTGAGCAGCTTTAGCCAGTCTGCAAATTCCTAAAATTTTTAGCAAATGTTTATGTGTATGGAATTTTCTAGGGAGAGGGTCTATAACTCCCATCAGATTCTCAAAGGACGCTGTGCAAAAGTTAGGAACAATTGGCCAAAGCTACCAGTGTTCAACTCCTAGCTATGTCGTGTCTCCTTCTATTCTTCCCCAGCTGTCTCTCTCTAGCTGCTCTTGAAGTATTCATCTGGCAATCCCAGCAGCAACTGATTTTCTCTGCCCAACCAGATTTACATTATTCAAGGTACCTGGTATGCTAGTCATAATTGATTTTTAAGGAACACCACCAACAAAAAAACAGATTTGAGATTAATGACCCAGAGACATGAGGGGTTAAACAGCATGATGTTAGGCAAAGAAAATAGTTTGGGGAAGCAGAAAGACCTCAATTTGAATCCTAGCTCAATATCCACCTGATTCTATGACCTTACACAAATTAGTTAGCTTCTCTAAGCTTTGCTGTTCTCCCCTGTAATAAGATCTACTTGTAGGCCTTTTGTGAAGATAAAATAATAAGGACAAGCTTCCTGCCACATAGTGCTTACACAATTAATTAGTTACTTCTTCCCCTCCTCTTTATCATAGATGAAGAGGAAAGATAAATTAGGAACTAAATTATTAATAAACAGTTTAAAACTAAGATCTAATAAGTTAATATCATAAAGAAGTACCCTTCTAGACTTGGATTCTGAATAATAAGAAAAAATATCTGTTTTTAAAATACATTTAGGTAGTTTTTCTCTAGGACCTAAAATAAACTAGAACTGAAAATTTGGGAGGAATTTTTAAGGGAAAATAAGGAATTCTTCCACCACATTTCAACCTTTTTTGGTTTAAGGAAATTGTGTTAGAAATGCTTGCTAACTAAGAACTCACAGCAAATATGTATCCAATTTTAATACAACACTATAAAACTGTTCTGGAAAGTTAAAACTAGTTATTAACAGAGTCTGGGTGGGAAAAATATTCTCTAGGAGTGAAATGATTTCCCATGCAAAGACTCAGACTTAGGGACTCTTGATCATAAGCCTTTCAAATATTACATAGTAAAAACGCCATTGGTTCCTTATCAAACAGTAACTCGGTCCTCACTAGCACATTTTCATTGAACCATTGAACCTCAACGCAGCTAATCACTGTAGAAATAATGTTATACATCCCCCATTTCATGCTCAGTGTGATATTACACCTTTACTTGTTTGTCCCAGAAACTTAAGCCTTTAAGATATTTCATGGCCCCAACACAAGCTTTTATACGTCTTATTCGATCACATTCTGTTTTTAAAAACTACTGAAGAATTTGAAAGAAAAGCTATCTCTTTGGACCAATTTGTCAAATAATGAGAGTTCAAAGCTCTAGTTATCTCTTATTCTAAAATACTCTGTTATCCCTCAAGGATAAATTGTTCCATTTCTGATAAGGTCCTTGTCCAATCCAAATTACAAGCAGAGGAAGTCTTGGGGGAGAAATGTGTTTACTTATTTTTCCACGTAACATCTTCAAAGAAACTTGAAGGAAGAAAGAACTCCTAAGGATATCTTCCAAACATAAAAAATTCAGTAAGACATTTTCCTCATCCTCCTAAAACAATCTTTATCTCCAAGGAAATTGAACAAATACACAAGATCCTACCTCTCAATGTTTTCCAAAAGAGTTGTCCTTATTCATCTAATATAAATATCATCTGTGGAATCATTCTTTATACCCCCAAGATTCACATTAAAGCTAGTTTAAAAATAATTTGCCATTTACATATGTTTTCACTAGATCGAAAGTCAAAAGCTCTTGAACCCTTGCCATTCCGGCAACAAAAGACAGAACCACATTATCTTAAGGGTTTTATTCAGCAAGATAGAGTGCTGGGCTTCTGAAAGAGATACGTTTCTCGTGGTGAAGGGTTAAAAGAGGACACCAAACCACCCTCTGGAAGTCATTAAGTTACAAAGCCCCAAGAAGATAAAAGTTTCCATTTTCTAAAATGTAAATCAAAAACATATTCATTAGTATTGCAAAACAAACATGCAAATCTTCACCACTTGAAAAGCTCGGCTAAATATGTACAAGGGCTAAACCCAAAAATACATCTGGTCCTCGGTTACAGAACTTGCTTTTTTGGTTTTATCTAAAGAGTTTGTCTGTCTTCCATGGTTGGCTTCTTGGATTATTGCAATTCATAATAAGCCTTTTAGCTAAGGATGAAATAAACAAAGATAAAGTCTATGTCCTAGTTTTAAATGGTCCAGATGGGATGATTTTTCCATATGTTTAGCACACCCACTGTTTATTAATCATTGCTAGCTGAGCTTAGAGGATTACTGGGTTTAGTGCCTGGGCCAGGGCTGAAATTTACAGTTTGTATAATCTCTGCACACCTTTTTAATAGTCCATCCTTTCTGGATTGTTCTTTGTGCCTAATTCAGGTTGGGTGTATGTCCAAATCTGTGTGCGTGTGTGTGTGTGTGTGTGTGTCACTGTGTGTGTGACATATTATAGGGTAGAGAATCTCAGCCAACTGATCAAGAGGAGGTTTTTGTGCCCAAATTTGGATACAATATCAGTCTCAAGGAATGTGTTACATCATAACAATGACAATGTGGGTAAAACTGGCAATACTTGACTCACTACCCTTTATAGTGATTTACTTAGTGTCTGGCAATCTGTTTTTCATATGATGTTTGTTTCTCATAAACAGTTTCAACATGGGAGAGTATGGTGTCAAGATAACAGTCATATCATTTGTCATTGCAGAACATCTATGGGGTTTGCCAAAAAAAATCAGATTCTTTTATCTTGGGCTTCTTACAAGTGCTTGCATTCTGGTGATTGTTTCTTCCCAACGGGCTATATTGTGTCTCAAAAACTGACCATCACTGCCTTGTTTATGTTGTGATTTCAATTTATCTTTAAGTGGGAAATGAAGTCTGTGGAAGGGTCAGCCTCAGGGACAGGGGAGGAAAAAATTACAGGAGAGGGGAGGTGATCCTCACACAAGGTGCCGCTGCTGAAAGGGGAGAACCCCAGTGAGTTAGTGTAGCAATGAAGGTACTCGGATTATTTACTGTAGTTTTTTTTTTTTTTTAATGGATATGGTCTTAGATAAAGTATATTACTTCTATTTTCATAAGTGTACCAAGCCTTAAGCATATTTTTAGTTGTAAAATGCTTAAAACAACAATTTGGGAGGAAAAAAGGAGAAACCTTTGTCTTTTTATATCATGATCATAAAGCCACCTTGTCAATCTGAGGGAATCCTGACAGAAGGCTTCCATATTTGGAACACCCCCTAAAACTTGGAAAGAGAAAAAAGAGGGGGAGATATTCTTTAAAATTTCTTTTAATATAATTGGTTAAGACAGTTAATGTAGAAAATGTTCTATTAATCATGTATGCTTTTTATAGTATTCTTACATGGGTTTTGAGATGTAGTTGTATATCTTCGACAAATGGAAGAATGGAAAGCGTCCATGAAGCATAAGAATAGACAGCTGTAGGCACAGCAAACTGAATATTCAGTCATTCAGAAAGGCTTTGAAATCGCTCTCCTGGAGCCTTGTGTACAATAATTAAACTCGGAGCAAATATCTTTTATGCTATCTTACCCTATGTTGTGGGTGCATAGCATTCGCCCTAGAAAAGAAAGAATCCTTGCTCAGGAACCAGCATTTTTCAAATGAATTACCTAAAGGAGTAGCATTTAACTTATGTCCGTGAATGGAAATGATCTAACTTGCACTTGGAATGTCAATTCTATGACCCAGACAATGGTCCCAGATATTCTGGGAAATCTACACAAAAGAATCTCCTTCTGAATCTACTTCATAGTTTGTGTGGCTGGGAAAGCTGCTCCATTTAAAGCATTGCTGGCAGGAAAGTTGGTACCTCAGTCTCTGCTACGCTGATAAACCCAAGCCCATTTTCCTACACAAAGAAAAAAAAATGGTAAGATGATTAACCAAGGGAGGAAAGTATTGTTCCTTCTAGGCAGCTGGTGCGTGTAGAGCAAATCTGGCCCACTACCTTACAAAGTTTTGGCCTCATTGCCGCTCAACATCGCCATATCAATTTCTTAGTCTTGATCCCTCCTCTCCCTTCTCTTCGCCTGCCCCTCCCGAACCTCAGTCTTAGATCAGGTCCTTCTGCTGAATGAGACCTCTTCCACCGCCAAAGTCCGTATTGCTGTCTCCCTTCTCTGGACGACTAACGCTCACTCCAACCGCCTATACCGTACATATAGATACGTTATCACATGCTGCCACGTACCATTAATAATAGTTTCCTGTCTCTGCCTGGGTAGCTCAGTTGGTTAAGCGTCTGCCTTCAGCTCAGGTCATGATCCCAGGGTCCTGGGATCGAGTCCCACATCGGGCTCCCTGCTCAGCAGGAAGTCTGCCGCTCCCCCTGCCTGTGCTCTCTCTCATTCTCTGACAAATTAATAAATAAAATCTTAAAATAATAATAATAATAGTGTCATGTCTCTTTTCTTCTTTACTTGACTATATGCTCCTGGATGACAAGGGTTTTTTTCTAAAATGGACCAATAACTACTTCACTGAGCATATGCTATAAGCCAGGCACAATGTTCCCTTCGTTATGTCACTAACTCTAGAATATAGAGTCCATGAAAACACATCTGCTTGGCCACACAGTGCTGGTAAAATGAACAGGTACTAAAACTCTGAGCTCTAGTGCCAACATCAACGATGAATGCCCAATTTTGAGAATAATTCAAATGCAATATAGAAAACCCCAAATCCATAGACATTTCAGAGGGTCACAGTCAATGGCCAGAAAAATTATTACCGTAGAATGAAAATATTCTCTCCTCTCAAAACTGGCTCACCAGTTTCATTGATTCGCTTTGTGTTACTTAAACGAACTTTGGTGACACTTCATTATTTTGCCTAGATTGTCCATGGCTATGCCCGTGAGTTTCAGTCATTTGTTAGAACTTCCTGAGAGGACTGGCCAGAACTCAAAGTTTCTGAGTGGTCATTTTTGTCTTTTGAAAATACCTGACTAGATTATATCATGTAATAATAGCTATTTTCATTTTTCCACACGTTCAGTAGTTCAGTTAAATTGGACAAGAAAAGGTTCCCAAAACCATTTCCAACACTTTGCACCTCACTTCTAGATTCTATTCCTTTGCTCTTGAAAGCACCTTTATTCCCCTGTAGCAAGGCAAGAGGAGCTCACCGGAAACAGTCAAGCTGCTTCCTGACAGGCAAAATGAAAAGAAAGCTGAGGCTCAAAGCCCCTTTGACTTAAAATGGAAGTTCAGAGGTCTGGATGATGCAGACTGTATATCCACACCGGTAAGATTAGCCACATAAACCCCACCCAGCACTGTACTTTTTTCAGAATAGTGAAAGCCATGGATGCCAACCGAAATGAGAAATTACAAAGCCAACCTTGGCCCAGTAGGGAGATATATTTTATCCTACCACATTTTTACATTTGCATACATGGCACCCTTCAAAGCCAGGAGTTTATATTTTCCCACCAAGGCTCAGCATGTGTGAAAAATGCTTTCCAAGAAACGAGGACTGGCTAAGATGCAAATGCAAATGTGAATCTGTGGGCAAGCAAATGCAGTTTAACCTGGACTGCGATCTTCCCTCCATACCTTGGATGAGTTTGAAAATAACCCAAGCCTCATCTGGACAAGAACCTTGAACCTCGAAATTAAAAAAGAAAGTCGGGGGCGCACAAGGAGAGAATCACTGGAAAAGCAAATGCATTTCTCAATAAACACTATGTAACTTGGAAAAAGGGGAGGTGGGGGGATTCATCAAGAGATAAGCATGCTCAAGGCTGGGAACTCTTTGCTAGTTCATTCCTTCTATGAAAAGGATTATCTCTGTGGCCACAAATATATTCCAAAGCCTCTGGTTCCATGAGAGTTTTTTTCCCTTGGAAAAGGAACAGTACTAGAATTCTACTCTACTGATTTACAACTCTAAAAGGATTCTCATTGTAAGGGTTTAGACAGAGGGCCTTGTGCTCATTGTAAGGGTTTGGACGGAGGGTGATCAGTTTTACCTATTGCTTTCTTTCTCCACCACCCTAAAGCAGAAGGTTTTCTGCAGGTTGTCAAACATATATACAGGTTTAGATCTTAGAAGCTATAAGCTGGCGGTACGTATCAGAACCAGAAGGAAGTAGTTCACGTGGGCTGGCAGCATGGAGGAAGTTGGTCAAGCCTGAGATTCCTGCTGTGTTGAACTTCATCTTGCCAGGACCTTGGCCCACATTAGGTCACCATGAGCAACTTAAGATGATTTATGCTCAGTGGCACTGGCTCTTTCATTTTGTGTTTTTGGAAACAAAAGAAAAAAGATGTCCAAGAGAGATTACTTGGAGATTTGAAATTTTATTTAATGCATGATTATTTGCCTACATATGGCCTAGGCCTGTTTGGCATAAACTGCCAAGTATCTTAAATAGTTCCCAGGAAACTCCCAGCTTCAGCTCCACTGCCATGACTTTTCTGTACCATTTTAATTGTTCCAATAAGATGCTGCTAGTGAACAGCCAAGCACTGATAAACCAGTAATTTGCCAATCTGGATGTGAAGACTAAACAAGGGGTATAGAGATATTCCCTACTCAAAGAAGAACGCCTTTCCACTGCTCATTTTGTGTTTAACTCTTTTGCAAAGAACATTTTATTTGGATCAGCTTCAATTGCCAAACATGAAAAATGACAAAAGTAGGCAACGGAGAGTGGCATTGTGCCCGAGCACAGGGTCCTAAGAAGTAAACAAACTTTTCTGTGGTGTGGTCCAGTGCCAATTCATGAAGGAGAAGCCAAAATCCTAAATGATGCCTGAGCTCATAAAACTGTTCTTTCCCTTATCAAGATGGGGTTTAGGCTCTCAGATTTCAAGGGTTTGCTTTGATTTTTATTTTTCTTAGACCAGCACATGTAGCTCTCACATGTTTTGCCTTGGGCATTAATTAATATGGGTAACCAACATCTCACGTAGGAAAAAGTAAAATCAATTAACAAATAGGAGCTAGTAACTACTCATTATATACGAGGTTCTAGTCTAGATGCTCGAAAAACACAAAAGAAGAGGTGATGTGGCTACATCTTGAGCTTCTATAGGGCTGACGGAAGAACAGAGATGAAAAATAACAATACAATACACACTAAGTGCCAAAATACAGTCAGACAAACCAGTATATTAAGACTTGGAGAAGGGCCCGGGTCAGCTAAGAAAGGCCCAAGAAAACAGTTGAGATTTGAGTTGAGCCCAAGAAAGAAGAAAACTCAAACTAGGTGAAAAGAGAGAATAGACCTTCACGGCAACAGGTAAAAGTATAAAAGAAAATTCTTGCTGAAACTGACACTGTAATAATTAGAGTTTATACATATTTCTCTTTTCTTAAACCTACTTGAAAACTGTTTACATATGTTTGCCTCTACAAAAGGAAGTAGACTTCAGGCAAAGCAACAATAAGTTTGAGACTGATCAGGTAAACAATTTTGTAGATATTAATGGGCACTGTGAGAACACTAATATGAAGAAAAAAGGTTAATAGTGAGTAATCAGTAATAGGAAGAAGTATAGTACCTTACTATACATTTGGTCTGAAATCTACATTCTTTCAGAAGCATGTTTAGGGTAAAATGCGGCATTCTTCATACCTGGGAACAAAGCTTCTGATGAGTTCTTTGAAGCTTGAGCCTGTGTCGTCCAGTTGTGCATATCTAATACCTGGTAAGTTTTCTTAGGTTTACAGTAAGTGCTCAGTTAGTATTTGTTAAACTGAACTGGTCTAAATCACATTTCAAGCCGATCAAATTGTAGACATTTGTAAGCTATAATTTTTTTGGTATTAATTGGTATACAGTAAACTATGCCTGGAATAACCTTAGAAAGTATTTCCTTACACTGTTACACTTTTAATCTCTGTCTGTACATTATAAACGAGAACTTTTTGGTTCAACCCGTCTATGCCATCTCTGGACACAGAGAAAGGGGTCAGGATTTGCATAATTCCCCTTATCCTGGTCCCTAATGTGTTTCTTTAAGTTCTTGTGTAAAAATGAGCATAGTCCATGGAGCAAGGTGAAGCTGACCTCAGCATGATGACATTGATTAAAAAAAAAAATCTTAGGGCGCCTGGGTGGCTCAGATGGTTAAGCATCTGCCTTCGGCTCAGGTCATGATCTCAGGGTCCTGGGATCGAGTCTCGCATCGGGCTCCCTGCTCCTTGGGAGCCTGCTTCTCCCTCTGCCTCTCTCTCTCTCTCTCTCTGTCTCTCATGAATAAATAAATAAAATCTTAAAAAAAAAAAACTTAGGTCATGAATTTGTGGTGTGTTGTCACGGAGGTACTAGATTACAAAGGATGGACATGCAAATGAGTTCCGGTCTATCTCTCAAAGCAGTAACAATTCACAATAGAAAGGACTAATTGAGTCAGTCAGAAATTAAAAGAACTATGTGTACACAACATAATGAGAAGATTTATTAGGGGAAAAAACACAGCCGAAGAGGGAACTATTGAGCCAGCAAAGAAACTGGAAAAGGTTGCCCAATATAGTTGCAAGGCTTCACATTGACTTCTGGACAGCCTTCTTGATCCCCCAAAGATATAAGCTATTGCAAGGCTGCTTTTGGCTGCTCAATCTTTTTTTTTCTTCAAAGAACTTATAGATCCCAATATAAATAAAGATCCTATATATGCTACCAGTCGAAATGTGGGTCCTGTCAATTATAAGGGAGTCCAAAGCAAAGCAGAAACTCATCTTAAGTCACCACTAGCCCTGCATTCATGTGACCACTTTGAATTTTCATCTGGGTCATTAATGAACACATTCATGATTCATGACCATTATGTTTTATTTCCTGGCACATATATAAGCCTGGCATTATTCAATTTCCTATCCTCCAAATCTTTATTGAACAACAGCCATGTGTGGTTGGTACCAGAGCAAGAGCTCCAACTCTAGGTCCCATGGATATAGCATGAATAAGTCTTTGTCACTCCCCTCAAGATGCTCATTATGACAGATACCATCAAATCCAAGGTGATCTTCATGGCTGTGAACTTATAACTGAAGATGGAAGATATTAGCTTAATACACAAATGGATGCAGAAACAACACAGCAAATGATGGCAACCTGAGTGGCTTAATGTCAAGAGAACGTTAGTCTTTGGGACCAACCAAGAAGTGTGATTATCTTGTGAGAATGGTGGATACAGAGAGCCTAGAGGGGAATGACAGCTTGGGTAAAGAGCCGTTGAGACAGACTTACTCCCTCTGGGTCCCGTTGAGCCTTCAATGACTTTCCCACAGGTGTTTTTCTCCTGCCACTGGAAGAATCACTTGGAAGACAGCCAGCAGTAATGTTCATCTTTGTCTTTGCATACCACACCCAAACCCACAATGAGAGAGCTCCCAGGCAGAGGTGCCAACCTCAGACACAAAGGATAATACAGCAGATACAGAAACAAGACTCAGGAGAAAGGGGAAAATGCTGGTCAGACAGACAGGGCCAGGACACACTTTAACGGAGCCAGTAATGCCTAGTCCAGAGCTTCATGGAGTGACTGTTATCAAAGATTAAACCATTCCTGGGTTGCCTTGAGAATGGGAGGAACACTTAAGCAACTGACTCTTTCCTTCGTTGAACCCCATGTAAACTAAAAACATATTTATATGGCTTTACAGTTTTCCAAAATCACCAGATCATCCAAATACATATTTGGCCCTCAAATACAGCTGGAGCTCAGCAAAAAAAAAACAACAAAAAAAAACAAAAAAAAAACCGCAGGGCGGGTGTGTATTTCTCAACTCTCCCCTTATCCCTAGCTGGATAGAACATAAGAGCTTACCTTAGCCAACAGACCTACAATTCTCCTTCACACATCTTTGGGGATCAAGCATTTGGTTCTTTCAAATCTTCAGGTTATTCCTTTTATTCGGCACTGCTGGCTTTTAATGCTGGTGTTTTTGAGTCAGTGCTGTTGTTCATGATCAGTTTAGATGCATGCTTGGCTGCCACGGAAGAAGGTACTCATATTCTCAGCATCTCCACTTGGCCTCCCAGCTATTTCTCTCCTATATGTCCTTGTAGGAAAAGATGGTGGTTGCCTTCCCAAACCTCTGATATCACTTTCCTCTCCATTACTATCCATCCATCTATCTATCTATCTATCTATCTATCCATCTATCTACTTATGTACATACTATATTTCCTCTATATTACTCACTCCTCCACCTCTACATGTCCCCAACCTCCCCAATCTCTGAAGGGCCCCCTCCTTATTGCCCTAAGTTTGTCAGAGCTGACAAAGAGAGACTGCTCTCAGTTTAAGGCTGGTTCAGTTGTTAACTCTATCAGGGTACTGATTCGATTCTTTATTTTATGTAAGTGTCCCTGTTAGGTACTGTGACATAAAAAGAAAAACTGATCATCTATAACTTCCTGCTTTTAAAGAGTGAGCAGTCTAGCCAGAATATCTAAATGTAAGTATAAAATGAGATGCAACCATAATTTGCAAGTTGCTTTGTGATTTGACAAGTATTTCCTCATTTATTATTTTGTTTAATTCTTAGACAAAATGCTACAAGATCAGAAGATTATCATCATCTCCATTTTATCGGCTAGAGCCCTGAAGTTCAGTGCAGTCCAGCGACTTTTCCTGAGGACACTCATCAGTCAGGGAGCAGCAACACTTTGCTGAATCCAGGAATTCCAAACCCCAAACCCTTTGCTCTTTCCCAAGTGAGGTGATGTAAGAAAAGTACAAAGAGGGTGCTATTGGAATTCAGAGGAGGAAACACCATGAAAAACCAGGATGTTCTCAAAACCACATCACAGATGAGTTTCTCTCCCAGGCATCTGGCTGTAGTGTCTCGAGTAACTAGTTTATCAAACAGTTACTGCGAGTTCAGCCAACAGGGGCCTTCCCTGGAGCTGCTTCTCTGTCACACAGAAGAGGCCATTGTGGTCTCCCCATTGTTCTCAACTGCTCTGGAACATCAAGTTTATCTTTATAATTGCAAAGATGTTAGGATTGCCAGATTCCTGTATTGAACAATGAAAGGACAGTGAAGTATCAGATTTTTAGTAGGAGACTTGAGACGAAAGGAGAGGCTCAAAGTCCTTAGGCTGATTTAACCTTCTCTAAACCAGGACATTGCAACATCAGAACTTTAATAACTTTAGTGATTTTTGCATTCAACAAATATCATTAAGTTCCTACTTCATGCAAGCCACTGTGCTAAGTGCTGGGGTTACAAAATTGAACTAGCTAATGGGTGTAAGGCACATGCATCGAGCATGTGTGCCTACTTCTGAATTATATGTTACACGTTGGAGACATTTTGCTTTTCTGGACAGTGGGAAAGGCCATTGACATGGCATTCCAATTTAATATAACACTGTCTGTAATACACTTCTGCCAAGCTGAGTCCTATTGTCCAGTCAATAGTCTTTTATAATCAAATTCCCCAAACAAAACTTTGTCCTCGAATATTTCCTGATGATGCACTTTGGGAATTCCTGTTTTGATGGACTTCAAGTCCTTTGGGTCTTCCTTGGGAAGGAGTGACAACCATGTCAGATCTGTCCCTATCCTTCCCTCTAAGCAGCTTTCTCTCTGACCTTCTTAGAGGTATGGCAATCACTCATTTGAAAACTAAAACAAAACTCACCATAGCCTCCCAACACAACTGCTGATAGCGAAGTTGAAAAGCTAATATTTCTGGCTCTTCCTCCCTCTGCCAGGAAAGAAGTATGCACTGGGAGGGCCTCCCACCAAGCAAGAGTGGAACAGAGAACTCCTCTTTCAGCCTGGCATTTTCCATCATGCAGGTGAAAACTTTCCTGGTCTTCAAGTCCCAGCAATTGGGCTACGGAAAAAGTGGGTTCATTATTCAGAGGAGCCCAACTTTTCTGTGATCTTCTCCTCTTTCTCTTCTTTCGCCTCCTCCTCCTCCCCCTCCCTTCCCTCCCTCTCCTCTTCCTCCTTCTCCTCCTTCTCTTCCTTCTTCTCTCACCCCTCTTCCTCCTCCTCTTTGGCATTTCAGTTTCTGCATTGCTCAAGAGGCAAAAGGAATTAAGGCTAAACAAACAAACAAACAAAAACATTTTCTCAGAGCTCCTTCATAAGATCAAAAATTTCTCAGGAATGAGGATCACTTTCGCTGAGTTTACACAAGGGCACTTAGATCTCTGAGTCAGACGGGCTCTTGGGAAGAGACATTTTCAACCAAGATGATCTGAATGGCCTAAGGAAGGAAATAACAATGTAATTTTGGATAAATTATTTGACCTATCTGGATGTTCATTTATTCAAGTTCCAAATAATATTTAGATGTATCTAAAACTACCATGCTGATAACTATTATGGAACTACTCATTCTGATAAATGCCAAGAAAACAAGCATGGTAGAAAAGTTTTCAGGAAAATTCAATTCTCAAGGCAGGAAAAAAATTTTTTTTTAAGTCAGGAAAAATTTACCCAAGGAAGCCAAGGAGACATTCAAATCAGAAATGGTTGAACCCTGGGAGAACACCAAAAGATTGTTTCCAAAGGTGTGTCTCTCAGAATTAGAATCCTCTGACATACTCTCCCAAAAAGTACTCCATAAGATTGGGATACTCAACAAACAATAACTGCTCTTGGAAATTCCCAAAGAACATTCCCATAGCAAAGACTAAGAAAGGTCCCATTTTAACCTTTTTAAGTGCATCAAACCCTTCCTTTTAAAGATGTATTTGAGGGGTGCCTGGGTGGCTCAATTCAGCTCAAGTCATGATCCTAGGTTCTGGGATCGAGCCCCATGTTGGGCTCTCTGCTCAGCAAGGAGCCTGCTTCTCCCTCTCCCACCCCCCTGCTTGTGTTCCCTCTCTCTCTTGCTCTCTTTCTCTCTCTCTCTCAAATGAATAAAGAAAATCTTTAAAAAAATGAAAATAAATTAAAAAAATAAAAATGTATTTGACCACAGATATTGGGCTTTCTAAAAAAACATTTAGGGCGCCTGGGTGGCTCAGTTGGTTAAGCGACTGCCTTCGGCTCAGGTCATGATCCTGGAGTCCCGGGATCGAGTCCCATATCGGGCTCCTTGCTCAGCAGGGGGTCTGCTTCTCCCTCTGACCCTCCCCCCTCTCATGTGCTCTCTCTCTCTCTCAAATAAATAAATAAAATCTTTAAAAAAAAACCATTTATTAATATTTCATTGGTGGGAAACACCAATGAAAGGAGGAAAAAAATCCACTTTGAAAGAAGAATGGCTTCCCAAAACCAAACTGAGCTCCTCAGCATGTACCTGGCTTACGGATACAGCAATGTCGTTATTATGCGTCTGTCTAGAGTCTGCCAGACTGAAGTAATGGCAAATGCATTTTTCCTTCTGTAATTGGCATTCTAAGCCTTGGCACCTGGTCCTTAATCTGAATCACAAGACCCCACCTCACTCCAATAAAGTAGCCTTACTGAAGCCTCTTCTCCCTTTTGCACGCATTCAGCCCCCAGAGTTTCTTTAATATCCTTTATTTAGCTCCTCCCCAGAGATGGGTGACCACTTCTCCAACCATATTTCATAGAAACCAGTATTTGTCTAGAACACATTAGCTCCACTTCAGGTAGGGAGGCAGTCAATAAAACATTAACTGCCTGGGACGTGAGCAGCCATTTGAAGGTGCTATTGTTTGAAAGACAGCTAATAGAACATGTAGCTGGCTGGAAGGGAATTAGAATGGGAAATTGGGCTGAAAAACAAATTGGAGCTGCCTCCCTCCTGCCCTGGAAATGAGCCTCTTAAAATCCCATGAAGGTGGCCAATGCAGTCTGATAGACATGGTAAAAACTATTGTAGGGCCTGCGGTGGGCATTAGACAGCCCTCGGGAGGGGTAACTTGCCTAGGTTCCCGTCTGTTCCCACCTCAGCACACTGACATCTTGCCCAGTTTACCACCAGAAGAAAAACAATACACTTTGTATTTCCACGGCATGTTGTAGTTTTAAAACACTTAACTTTCCGTGTGGTTTCTCATTGTATCTCAGCCCTGCAACTTTTAAGACGTCGTTACACTGAGCTTTAGTTTGTCTCATCTACAGGGTGAGAACAGTGGGGCTCATGATCAGGAGGATTCCTGCTAGCTTTGTGTGCATTTGCTCCCTCCACGCAAAGATTTGCTGAGCATTCTCTAAGTGCCAGGCTGGGTGCTGGGCCCGGACTGGTGGCCCTTATAGTCAGTAAGGGAGGCAGTTGATTGAGAAGGTGAATTAACCGACTAACACAATAGCAGCGGATCAAATCACTTTAAATAAGACAAAGAGGGACTTTTAAGAGGAAATAAGAAAGACATCTGTAAGTCCACAATGCTTCCCATACTCACAGGTACTTAACAGATGGGGGATAGGAAGCGAGGGGCCTTCGGCCATGCAGTGAGCTCAGGCTCCTGGGGCCCAGGCTGTCACTTTCCCCACCCAGGCAGGGAGATAAGTCGTTGCTTGTAGCCCAGCAGGGAGCATGTACAGTTTCTGAAACCCTGAAACCATGCAGCTGCAAGCATTGTGATTTGTAGGGGATAAAAAAGAAGCGGGGGAAAGGAAAGGAAAAAAACAAGAAAAAGTAAAGAAAGAAAATTGCCCAAAACTCCCCCCCTCAAAAAAAAGAAAAAGAAAAAAAAAAAAAACTCAAAAAACAAAAAACAGAACAAAACAAAAATCCCTCCTCCATCTACAATTCAGCTTGGCCTGACAGCCAGATTGAAAATCTAGGGCAGAACACAGGGGACCTCCCACCAAGAACTATAGCTGATTATTCCATTCTACGTTTTAAAAAAGAAAGGGGGGTTACTTCTCGGAAGCGCAAATGAGGATTGAGCTGTGTAGAGCACAACAGGCCACCATCTCTGAGCAATGGGGATTTTGTTCTCTGTGTGAAGATGCAGTCGCACAAGACAAGTTCCCTGCAGTTCGCATCACCGTGGAACCCGGCGGCCCAGGAGTTCACATCTGGGCCTCACAGCACACAAGCTGTATCACTGTTACAGCTGCGGGTAATTATCAGTAATAATAATAGATAATATTTACACAGTCGGTTTCAACTGAAGATCCCAAGGCAGAAGACAATACCCACACGTTTAGGTATGCACAGCCGCCCCCAACAACCTGCCGAGGGACGGCACGTTCCCACCACTGCAACGCAGATGAAATGCAGCAAATTATCACCAGGCACTCCTGCTCGGCAGCCGCTCAGGATGGAAAGCTACAGGAGTGAAATTTAAATATTAACTTAGAGGTTTTTGGTTTTTTTTTTAAAGCATGCATTCAGTCCTTAAGGCAAAGCCCAGAGAATGGTAGATGCATGTCATTATACATTTGTCCAAACTCATAGAATGAATGAGCAACACCAAGAGTGAACTCTCAGGTAAACTCTGGACTTTGGGACGTGAGGATACGTCAGTGTAGTTTCGTCCGTTGTAAGAAACGTCCCACTCTGACGTGAGCCATTGAGAGTGGGGGACACTGTGCATGTGGAGTACGGGGTATACAAGAACCCTCTATATGTTCAGTGCAAGTTCGCTGTGAACCTGAAAAGGCTCTAACAAATAAAGTCTAGTTAAAAAAATTTAAAAAAAAAGGAAAGAGGCATAGAGCCTCATGACAAGCTGGAGCTGGTTCAATATAACCCAGATGCATTCTGCTTGAATCCCAAAATCAGTTCAGAAATTTTTCCTGAGGATTTCTGGATTCCTTCAGAGGCAGATTCTGAGATTCAAGTGTGGGAATCACCAATGTGGAGCTCGAGAAACTGTTGCAGGGAGGGAAGAAGCATAAAGGGGGCTTTGTATAGCCAGTTAGCACCTGGTGCTAAATCCCTCCAGGGACGCTGGGAGACAATAGGAATTCCCCACACGGAGTTATCCTGAGGAGCAAGGAAGCTGTGGCTTTTATCCGCCTAATCTTCATCCTTCATTGGTTGAGGCTGCTTCGGGAAATTAACTCAATAGAACTTCCAGTTTGCCCCACAGACCCTAAGGGCACTTCATAGCCAGGAAAAAAAGTCTTTGAGCAGGGAGCCACTGGGTGACCCAGTGAGCATCCTCTAGCGCACAGGTGAATGCCAAGGGGGTGTGAGCAGGGCGCCCACTCCTGTTCCAGCCCCATAGAGAATTATCTATTCTCCAACTCCAGCTAATGAATTGGGCAGAGGGATGAAATGTCAGTAAAAGACTAGACTGTTTAGACCCCTTCTGACTTTTAGAGAAGCGGAAAGAAACATCTAAAATCCTAGATGACGAAACGCGGTTTCCAATATCCATAATTACATACTGCCATGCCTATCCAAAAGAGGTGGTAAATCATTTGTTTTAGTAATTAACAGAGACCTCTGGTAAATAACTAATCTCATTCTGTGACGAGAGCAGGGCTTGGCAGCTCTGCACATGGAAATTCTTGCTGTGGAAATATTTGGATGTGTTTAAAGCATTTCAGATTTCTAGAAGATATGTGAGCCGCCATGGTGGCACATAATGAGATCGGTCTCACGATGTCCCCCTAAAACAACCGTTTCCTTCAAGGGGGTAAGCAGTAATGCAAAACATGTTGTCTTGTGCTGTGAAGTTTTAAAGAACTGCGTTAACCACAATAATACCGAGGCTTTTCCCTTCATTAATATTCTAGTTAAATATACACCAGTGACAGGCTGCCCCACCTTATGATGCCCTGGGACAACTTTTTAAAACATTTTTACATTGTCTGCCCCACTGATTATGTGTTGAGCATGAAAAAATAAAGAAAAGGTTTTTGTGACTAAGGAACACAATAAAAGAGATTTTTAAAGATTCTTCTATTTATAATATACATTTGAAGTATTAAGGTCCTACTCGTGAAGAAGCCATTGGATATTAAAGATAAGACCCCAGGTTGAAAGCGAGAGGGTAAAAGGTAATATAAACTGGCCAACAAGTTCTTCCATTCAAAAACAACCTTTTCCATCCCTTCATCTCCCACTTCCCCAACTGCCTCGCTCCAAACCCACCACACTGACGCATGCATAAGAAGTAGTGACAGACCAAGGAGACATGAAACATAAATGCAGTTTAAGAAATGGCGGCCAATGTTAAGTAGCCTAGAGGAAGAGAGACTCTTGGGAATTAACATGGACTTTGGCTCTTCTTAATGCCATTAGACATGTCTGGGCTTCTAAACTACAGTTTGTACAAATGCAGCAGAAATCCCCAATAAAGATACGCATTTCAATAGGTTGAGCTCTTTTGTGTCCTCTTTTCGCCAATTTGATGGAATCATTTCTGGCTTTGGTCAAGAACACTGCTCCCACTCAAAAATTTAAATTTGCATTAAGGGGTTGTTTTTTGGTTTTGGTTTTCCTACTGTGGAGGCCAAGGATGTAACAACAACAACAAACAAACTTATCAGAGCCTGTCTTACAAACTGAAGCTTAAAAGGAGACAATGAACATCATACCTACATTATGTTTCTCTTTGAAGCCATGGGAGACACCACTCCTTACTTCTTTATCTTCCTCAACAGTATTAAGCAGGGTGCCCACCACATGAGCAAGCAGCACGTGCAGTCCTTTTGTGTTGGGCCAATGATTTCTTCCATTTCAGAATCATGGTCTTAGAGCAAATATTTTAATTGTTCATTCATTCGTATATGCAACAATTGTTTAGTGGGCACCCACTATAGACCAAGCACGGCTCACAGCATGAACAAGACAAAGGAGTTCACATGCTGGTGGCTCGGTTCCTACAGGAACACCTCCTCTAGACACCTGGCTGACATTGGTTCTCTATTCATACTGGAGTAAAGACGTATCCTGGACACTCACAGACTCTTTCCCACCTGCCTCCAGGCCATTCTGCCCTGACTCTGCCATTTCTGCCCATCCCAGTCATATCTATTTCCTCCTGGCTCTCACCATTTGCTTACTCTGGATCCCAACATTGGCTGTCCCAGACCCAGGGGAATCTGCTCTCCTGGGGAAACTCTCTTAGGAATGGACAACCCACACAGAAGCCTCAAATCTTTCCCATAGCCCCTCTTCATTGGGTTTAAAGGAAATTTTGAAGTTACATCTGGATTCAAATGCGAGCTCAGCTGCTTTTCTAGTTGGATATGCATTGGGAAAAGTCATTGTACTTCACTGTGCTTACTCTCTTCTTCAGAAAGAATAATACCAGGGGCACCTGGGTGGCTTAGTCGGTTGAATGTCCAACTCTTGATTTCAGCTCAGGTCATGGTCTCAGGGTGGTGAGATCCAGCCCCATGTCGGGCTCTGCGCTCAGCGGGGAGTCTGCTTCTCTCTCTCTCTCTCTGTCCAACCCTGCCTCTACCCTCCCCCCATGCTCTCTCTCTCTCTCTCAAATAAATAAATCTTAAAAAAAAAAGAATACCAACCTCATAAGTATGTGGTGAAAATTAAAGAAGATAATATTTGTATATATTTAACACAGTTCTAGTCCCTCAGAATTCCCTGTTAGTGGTGTTATTATTAACATGTAAATTATAGAAAGAAATCAATTCACATGTAATGACTGGTCCCTCAACCTGGACATTTTTGGTCAATAGATACATAGCTTTCACCCTGGGTGCTGGCCATGGAGGATACTCACTCACTTATTATTTGACAATTATTCATTGTTAAGTTTAAGTTTTTGTGACTGGGCTAGACTTTAAAATCTACATTACAAAGCATGTGTTCTGTGCTAAGTATTGTATAAACACATTACATCCATCATGTCACTTAAATCACATAAATCATGATTATCCTCATTTTACAGAGAAGCAAGTTGAGTCTCAGACAAGGAAACTCTCCCAAGGCCAGTTCTATGGCTAGAAATGACACAGCCAGAATTTTAGCCCAGAGCTGCTTGACTTCCTAGTAAAAAGGTCAGGCTAACCACGGTGAAATTGCAAATTCACATTCCTTAGCTCATGATCTGATCAAGCTCAACCCCAAAGAATGGATATGGAGAGAAGTTTCAAGAGTAGCCTAAATCCATAGGCCTCAATTAGAAGGAAATTGAGCTGAATTGGAAGAAATGAGGTTTGACCAGGAGAAAGTTTTATTTAAAATTGAAAGGCAATAGTTTTAGATTTTTTTTTTCAGGTAACATTTCTTTAGGATCTTTGTTTACGATACCAATGAGGGTGGAAGGAGCTGTTAGATACAGGCTGCTGTTAACAATGATATCTAGTTGTTCTTCAATAAACTCCAAGCATATACGACAGGATTGTGCAGCAGTTGCTGAAGGCAACTTTTATCTCTTCTGCAGGCTGTCCACTAGATGTGAATCAAGTGACTTAGACTCAAGTAATTTGGGAAGAGAATAGGATCATGAAGAACCACAAAGCCATTTCATATTATTAAAGGCCACATCTGTTTCCCACTAAGAAGGAGGCCAGGCAAGTAACAAAAGGTAGGGTTATTCTCTGGGGTGATGATATCTTGTCTAGCCTCCAGAAAGCTCCGCTCTATCCTGATTCTGTGGAGTCTCTTGGATTCTGATTCTTACCCTTTGTCCTATCCAGTCCCTTTTCTCTGGAATTCACCCCCACTATTGGCCACTGCCCTAAGTATTAGACTCTAATCTTCTGCTAAATTCTTTCTCAGATTTCACTACTCTTCTATAGCAACTTCCTGGCACCAAGTCCCTCCTAATTAATGATCTTTGTTTTTGAACTTTATTTTGTTACTGACCCTTGCATGACTTTGGCATAGCTGGCTTCCCATTACATTTTTTTTGTTTTGTTTTGGGTTTTTTGTTTTTTTTTTTGGATTTTATTTATTTATTAGAGAGAGAAAGAGAGCATGAGTGGGGCAGAGGAACAGAGGAAGAGGAGGGGCAGAGGGAGAGGGAGAAGCAGACTCCCCACTGAGCAGGGAGCCCGACGTGGGGCTTCATCCCAGGACCCCAGATCATGACCTGAGCCAAAGGCAGATGCTTCACCAACTGAGCCACCCAGGCGGCCCCACATTGTGTTTTAAGACACCATCTGTGACCTCAGTTCCAGACTCAAGCTGGGTCATCTCTTTAGCTGAAGTTAAAGAAATATGAGAAATGTTTGAAGGAACTGAGCTATACTATCTAAAGAAAAGAAGATCCAGGGAGCCCATACCAAATGTCTTTAGGTAATCAAAAGGTTGCTAAATGGCAGAAATTCTAAATTTATTCTGTGGCTCCAGACAGGAAATTAGAACAAATGGAAGACTGATTTTTACTCAATATTAAGAATTTTCTAACAACTATTGTGTCTAACAATGGAATTAGCTGCTCTCATAAGTAATGTTTCCCTATAACCGGAGATATTCAAGCAAAAGTTTAATAACCACTTCTTGGGGAGGTTGTAGGAGACATTTAAAAATCAAATGAGAGCTGGTCTCAGTACAACTAAGGCCCTGCCAACTTTTACAATATCATAATTTTGAGATAGTGAAATTATTTTTCTCAGCCTATGGATAAAAGTACGACTCTCAACAAAGCCCCCTAATGGGGCATCATTTCTTGAGTCACATCTTCATTCTCTTTTTCTTTCTATGAAGTGGGTTCAGAATGCTGTTAGCCCCACACATTTCTAAGACGGATGCTATTGTGAAATAGGTAGAAACTCACATTGCTCTCAAAAACACAATGCTTTCAGTGTCACTTTCAAGAAAGAAAGGGAGCAAAGGAGTCCTACAGGGCTCCCTGTTAGAATCTCAGGAGAAAGCTCTGAATGTCAAAAACTGAATCTTAGCTATTGTGGAGGAACACAGTTTGTTGCCTGTTTCTCATCTCCAATGGAAAATGTTTTGGATGTCAAGTTACAATCATTTAAAATGTCAAAACTTCCTTCACAGCACATAACCTAAGGCTATATTCAGAAACCAAATGAAATTCCATGGAAACCACTTACACTGCTCAGTGGATTGTGAAGCCTCTCTTAACTGCTCCTTGCTCAGGAAATTTAGAACGCGAGTAGAGACACCTCTCTTAGGTCAGTCACTGAACTTTACTGCTTCCACTCCAACTGAAACATAAAATGGGGGCCCTGCAGCACTCCGACACCTCTGCCTTAAAATGTTCTGACTGATTCTTCAAGCTGTAAATTGAGATATTTCATGGCAAAGGTTTTTATCACTGTAAAGTATCTCCTTAAAGAACGGCCCCACTTACATTTGATGGAATATTACACAGCCATTAGACATTATGTTCATAAAGAGTTTCTAATAGCATGGAACAATACTGATGTTGCTTTTGTTGAGTAGTAAAAAAGCAACTACATACAGTTTACCAATGAACAAAAGCCACTTACTAGAGACCATAGTCTTCTGGCCAGCATGCCATAGAAAGTCCCATCCTTCATTCCCTGTGCTCTGAGTGTAAAAAATCATTGATAAAATATAAGAAAGGAAAACCAAAAGACATAGCGGATTCAACAATAAGATAAGTACATTCATGGACTACTGATGGGACAGAATAGCAAAATACTAGATAGGACTGAAATCTCAGGACTGGTAGGCTCTGGGTTCAATCATGGCAGCAATAGGTAGGAATTTGCCTCATTTAGGGTACAGGAGATGGGGTCACAAGCTGGGCTCACTCAAGGTAACAGGGGGTTGGGGTCATAAGCCAGGCTCACAGCTTGAAGTCAGGGGCTAGAGTGGCTTTTCTCAGCCTCTTCACTCCAGAGGAAGCACAAAAACAAAGAGAGCTCAGCCCAACCTCTGCAGCAAGTGCCTCTCGATAGATGTGAGTCCAGGAAGGCAAGTGGAACCAGGCACCAACTCAAGCTACCCTCTGTCCCTGTGATTGATCCACAATATCCCAGTACCACCCTGTCTTAGGCTCCTAGGACTGCCACAAAAAGGTATCACAAACTGCAAACAAGCAAGCAAACAAAAATAGAAACAGACTCATAAATACAGAGAACAAACTGGTGGTTGCCAGAGGGAAAGGAGATGGTGGGATGGGCAAATAGGCATAGGGGATTAAGAAGTACAGACTTCCAGTTATTAAGTAAATAAGTCACAGGGATGAAAATTACAACATACGGAATACAGTCAGTAAAGTTGTAATAACTTAATATAGTGACTACACTTATCATGGTGAGCATTGCATAACATGTAGAATTGTCAAATCACTATGAAGTACACTTACAACTAATGTAACATTGTATGCCAATTATACTTCAAAAATAAATTTTTTTTAAGTATCACAAATCAGTTGGCTTAAAACAACAGAAATGTATTCTCTCGCAGTTCTGGAGGCTAGACATCCCAACTCAAGATGTCAACAGGGTCATAGTCCCTCTGAAGGCTCTTGGGAAGAATATTCCCTTTCCTTGTCCAGCTTCTGGTGTCTACAGGTGTTCCTTGGCTTATGCCAGCATAACTCCAATTTCTACCTCCTTCTTCATATAATTGTCTTCTCCTGTAAGTGTATCTCTGTGTCCAAATCTCCCTCTCTTTTCTCTAATAAAAATATCAGCCACTGGATTAAGGCCCACCCTAACCCAAGATGATCTCATCTCACCTTGATTACATCTGTAAAAACCCTGTTTCCAAACAAGGTCACATTCATAGGTACCAGGGTTAGGATTTCAACATATCTTCTCGGGGGACACGGTTCTACCCACAACACACCCTGAGGCAGGAATCCCTACAATTGCCTTTACTGAACCTGGTTCTGACTCGGGGACCCAGAGAGCTGGATGAAAGAAACTGAAAAAACCATTAGAGAAAAACAAACAGAATTAAAGCCCCCTCCACTCAAAATGAGTATAGAAATAAAAATTGCAAATGCATGGGGAAACAAGCCAAAAAAATAAACAACTTGAAAACAACTTTCCCCCATATCAAACTTATTTTATAAAAATACCAGATGAAGACTTTTAAATTAAGTACATTAAAGAGGATAAATGAAGCTGTCATGTCCATTAAAAAGTACAAGGAATTAATAAGCAAGCAGAAATCAAACAAGAACAAGAGGCTGTGAAAAATGATCAACTAAGCCTGAAAAATACATTAGGTTTATTGAAATAAAAATGCCACGACAGGATAAGTTCTGGACTATTCCCAGCTGAGGAGAGAATTCATATTCAGATAGTCCTGAGGAAGTTACCCTGAATATGACACAGAAAGACAAAATTACTTTAAAAAATAGGATAGCTAAGAAATATGGAAAAGAAAATGAGAGTCTCTGATCTTTAACAAGTAGGAATCTACAAAGTGCAGAACGGATGAACTGACAAAGTAGCAATATCCAAAATGATATTTGCTGAGCATTTCAAAATGAAAGAGAGATGTGAGTTCTCAGAGCAATAATGCCTTCCAGTAAATAAAAATAAGCCCATATTGGCAGGACATAGAGGATAAGGAAATAATCTCAAAAAGGGCCAGAGAGAACACACAGATCACACACAAATAACCAGGAAGTGGCCCCTGAGAGCATTTCCAAACCATGGCCATAGATGGCAGAAGACAGTGCAGTGGTCCCTGCAAAGTGCCAAGGGAAAGGAAGTATCAATCTAGAATTTTATACCCAGTTAATCACTTGTTCTAAGGTGAGAGCAAAATAAATATTTTTCCAACCATAAAAGAACAAGAGTATATATCCCCCCAAAGACACTCTCTAAAACAACTATTAAAGAATATACTTTAACAAAGAGAAAGATGAACCTACAGGAAGAACATGAAATAAAAGTAAAAAAGAAACAAACAAAAAATCCAAACAGTGAATAATACACACAAAAATATGTGTTAATATCTGTAAATGAAATTAACTATTGGCTGTAACAGTAATTACTATTGACCATAAACAATAACAAAACAATAACAATAATTGGTTTCAATTATAAGGGGGTAAAACTACAACTCCAAGCAACTGTAGCAGGAAGGTGGGATGTTCCTGAGTAGTTATACTGTGTTAGGACACAGAAGAGAGCAGAAATACCAAAGAAACTTAGAATCATTAAGTATACATGGAAAAAAGACTGAAAAGAAATACAATAAAATGTTAACAATGGCTGTCTCTGAAAATAATAAGGTCTTTATTCTTTTCTTCTCATTCACTTCTCTATTAAATTTTCTAAAACAAATATATTGTCCTTTTATGAAGAGAAAATTTAGCCCCCTCTATAAAATCACTTCACATGACCTCTTTTGTCTTCCCCTTGTCCTGAGGGATGCCCGTTCCTTAAAGGTAGAGACGACAGTAGGCAATACCAGCTCTGTAGGGTCAAATGGCATCCAGAACTTTCTCAAGCTAATCTGACCATTTTGCATTGTTGTGGTAGACCAGGGTCTTCATTGGCTCAGGCTGCCATAACAAAATATCATAGACTGGGTTAAAAAAGAGAAATTTATTTTTCATGTCTGGAGCCTGGGAAGTCCAAAATCAAGGAGCCAGATGATTTGGTTTCTAGTAAGAGCCCTCTTTCTGGTTTGCAGACCGCCTCCTCCCATGTCCTCACATAGCCTTTCCTTGGTGCACGCACATGGGCAGAGAGCTTTCTTCTTAAAGGGCACCAATCCTATCAGACATAAACCCCATCTTTACAACCTCCTAAAAACTCTATCTCCAAATACAATAACATTGTATTCATTTCAACAAATGAATTATAAAGGGACACAATTTCAGTCCACAGCAACTGATATTCTAGAGATTTGCCAAGCCCCAACCATCCAATACCTTCCCAAGAACCTACACAGAAAGCCCTCACTTATTCAAAATAACTGCCCCCAAATCCACCCTGGATTGAAGGAATGTTGCAGCCTTCTTTTTCAAATAAATAAAATGCAGTTTTATGACATTCAAGTATATTTCTAACCTAAACTAGCAAATAACGGACTTGTCAGGACATTGTACTGCCAATCCTGATAGGAAAGAACGCAATGGGAGCTTCCCTGGTAAACGAGTCTGTGCAACACGAAAATAAAGACCTATGTACGTCAAGTAGTGATAGTTCTTTAATGGACAATAATGCAGAGTATTTCGATGTTATATCAGCAGAGGCCCGAAGAGGGTGAGGGACACAGGGCAATTTATACGGATGTGCCATGGAAAGAACATTCCAAGCAGAGGGAGCCTTAAGAGGAAAGTC
The DNA here is from genome assembly GCF_054177405.1 of Leptonychotes weddellii. Classification (NCBI taxonomy): domain Eukaryota; kingdom Metazoa; phylum Chordata; class Mammalia; order Carnivora; family Phocidae; genus Leptonychotes; species Leptonychotes weddellii. The sequence goes on from NC_138372.1 coordinate 150,792,321, forward strand.
TCTGCTTGGCGTATCTGAGACAGAGCCAGGAGCCCTGTGTGGCTAGAATGATGTGCTCAAGGGAGAAGGGGTGAGAAAGAGGATGGGGCCAGATCCTGTAGGGTTCTCAAGACCTTGAAAGGATTTTGGCTTTTACTCTGAGTGAAGTGGGGAGCCATTGAGGAGGGACATGATCTGACCTAGAGTATCACTCTGCGCACCTAGAATAGACTCTACCAGGCACAGCGGAAGCAGAGAGACCAGCTGAGGGACTTTGCAATAATCCAGGGTCAAGTGGTGGTGGCTCCAGCACATGACCAGTGTTCATAGACACCTGCCTCCTCCACAGACCACACTCTAGGCAAGGGCAGCCCTGTGTATGGACCTCTGGGATTCAGAGTCTTGCTGCCACTCTTCCAGTCCTGACTGAGGAGAGAGCCAAAGACAGACCTGGGGGGGGGGAAGCCTTAAAGAGGTGCACATTTTGACTTGAGGAACACCATCTGCTGAATGTAAGGACAAGCATTAGAAGTCGTCCCTGTCTCTCTGAGGTTCCTAACGGAAATTGCTATCTGAAGTGCCCTACCGAATCCCTTTCTCTCCCCGCCTCCTCTCCCTGACTGGTAATCAAATGTTTGCCAAGAGGAAGGAGAGAATTATGCAACAAAATACAATATACTCTTTGAACACTTTATCCCTCCCTGTTTGCCTCTGAAGAAAGCCATTGCACACATCTGCCTTACCGAGTCTATTCGTAGGCAGTAATCACTTGGGCATTATAAATTAAATTAAAAAAAAAAAACAACAACAACCTGGCTCCATTCCTATCTGGTTTGTGCCTCATAGTTTCTTTGTCAGTAGTAAACACGCTGCTTAGCTGAGGAAGGGAATCTTTTACTCCAAACCCTAACCAGACCTCAATAGTTTAAACCAAAGTTAGATCCTAAAGAAGAGGAAAAAATTACACCATCACGTGGTATCTTTTTCATATGAAAGTTCTTCTAAAATGGATCGACCAGCCAAACAGTTTAGTATTTCAGGGGGGGAAAAAAAAAGACAAAGAGCCATTCTAGATAAGGGGGGAGGAGACAGTACTGACTATAGGTTGTTGGCAGGCTGCCAGGCTGTACACATTTTTACATTTTTAAACAGTACTTACCCAATGTTCTCCTAAATCCCATTAAATGAAAACTTTCTCTGATTTTAAAATTAAATTTCCTGTATTTCCTGATGGGCTTCCAAGTTCTTCTTTTTCCCTCCTCCTCTCTGAGTCCCATGGTATTTCTACAAGAAGAGAGGTATTAGCCTCCTGGAGAGACTCCAGTTGGCATAACTGCCCTCAGCCTCACTTTACCCCCTTGGGATTTTCCACTGGGCATAGATTGTTTCCTTACTTCCTGTCCTGAAGTAGTGGAAGGACTGCCCTAAAGCCTGTAGCTTACGGCTATGACCCATCCCCTCACCACATGGGGGCATGCTTCATTTACTCTTCCAGAATCCAAGCATTGTACACCAAACACCTTTAATTACTTACCCCAAACATAAGTAGATTTTGAGTACTCAAGTTCACCATGCACATATTTATTTATAAACTACGTCCTTGCACTACTATACAAATACACTGCATAATTTCTAAAAATACAACAAAAATAAGAATTCAATAAGTATCTTAATAGTGTATGTTTTAATAATGAAACAAAATAATTGAATTATCATTAATAATATTTTATGACAAGCAGAAAGACTGAGTGTTTGGCATGACTTTTGGAAATCTTGGGGATACCAGAACTCAAGGATGTGTTTTACAGATCTCTGTATTTGAGTACTTAATTTTATGGGCATTCAGAGCTGAAACGGATGTCTACCACAGATATATATACCCCAGTGGGAAAAATACCCACGTCATTGGCTATACGTACATTGCCATGCTTATTTGTTAAATGTTAATTATGCAAAAGTTTTGGTGGAAATTCAGCTGGTAAGTTTCTGTCTTCCCTTATGCCACTCATTTTTGTTTGTAAACTAATTGGAAGATGCTATATTTTTATGTTTCACAAATGGGTTAAAATCCCACTGGAATTCTAGACATTCAAACAGGTTAGAAAAGTCTGCTTCTGTGTTTTTTTAATACACAGATAAGAAAAGTTTTTGTAGACAAAACATGTAATCATTTTGGGGGACAAAAGCACACAAAGCACAATCTAGTTTCAAAATTGCATCTTTAAAATTCTTTCTCCATAGCAAGATTTTATTTGGGAAAAAAAAAAAGCTATTTCTTATTTATTTTTAAAACCTCACATGTATGTGAAGGGAGAGATTAAATATATTTTCAAAAATACCTTTAGGTAGCATTCTAAGAAGGACGACTTGATACCAACTTGAAATACTTGCGATTTTGTAAAAAAAAAAATTAAAATTAGCAACTTATCTTTAAGTTTGATAACTCAAAAAATTTGTAATAAGATCATTGTTGAAACTCTGTGCAGTGCAAAATATGGCCACTCACCACCTCAATACAAAATGATAAATTTCTGGTGTGTGGTATTCGTCAAGGTTTTCCAGAGAAACATAACCAATAAAGTATATTTAAAGAGAGATTTATTTTAAGGAATTGGCTCACACAATTGTGGGGGTTGGCAAGTTCAAACTTCATAGAACAGGCCAGCAGTCTGGAAATTCAGATAAGGGTTCATGTTGCAGTGTGGAGTCAGAATTCTCCAGGCCATCATGTTGGAAACCCCATGCAGGTTTCTAAGTTGCAGTTGAGGAAAACTCCTTCTTTGGAAAACCTCAGTCTTTGTTCTAACTTAAGGCCTTCTACTGATCAGATAGGGCCCACCCACATTATGGGAGGGGTAATCTGCTTTAATTCAAAGTCTCCTGATTGAAATTTGAATCACATCTACAAAACTCCCCGCACAGCAACATCTAAACTGGTGGCTGAATGAACAACGGGGCACCAGAGCCTAGCCAAGTAGACACAGAAAACTAATCATCACATGTGTACAGGTCTTTTTTTTAATAAATGCATGTATGTGTACATAGAGTTTTATAAAGTGAAATACTCTGATGCAACCCTTCGCATTAAAGTACATTCTGTGGCAATACACCGGAAACAACTAAAGCCAGCGTTGTCAAGAACGCCTGCACCGAGGAATTCCCAGTCTCACTTGGGGCACTGCGACTGCAGTGGTAACCCATGTACTAAATGTAAGTAATGTTTACTTTCCTTTTCAATTTTTTTAGATCAAAAAATGTAAACAAAAACTGAAATATTTTCTGACCACCTGTCCATCTGGAATCCATCGGTCTACAGCATTAGGAAACTAGGAGGAAGACGGTCTCTGAGCAATGACTTCAAACATTAAAGCACTAAAAAATCACCGAAAAAGGTGTTAATAGGGACGCCTGGGGGACTCTGTCCATTAAGCGTCTGTCTTCAGCTCAGGTCATGATCCCAGGGTCCTGGGATCAAGTCCCCGCATCGGGCTCCCTGCTCAGCGGGAAGCCTGCTTCTCCCTCTGCCTGCCTCTCCCCCTGATCGTGCTCTTTCTCTCTCTCTCTCAAATAAATAAATAAAATCTTTAAAATTAAAAAATAGGGGCGCCTGGGTGGCTCAGTCGGTTAAGCGGCTGCCTTCGGCTCAGGTCATGATCCCGGGGTCCTGGGATCGAGCCCCACGTTGGGCTCCCCCCTGCTCAGTGGAGAGTCTGCTTCTCCCTCTCTCTCTGCCTACTTGTGCTCTCTCTCTATCTCTCTGTCAAATAAATAAATAAAATCTTTAAAAAATAAAAAATAAAAATAAAAAATAAGTAAAAAGGTGTTAATAATATATATTTCTAGATAAAAGCCACTGAAACTAGGACTCCGTGGGAGCAGGGCCCAGCCCAGGGATCAGTGTTTTCACCCTCAGCCTGGGCATTCTGACACAGGTGTTTGTTGCAAGCATCACCCCAGCCCACCTTGTCACAGCCCAAGCACTGGGCAAGCCCTGGCTGAGCGTCCACTAAGGAGCCGGCACTGTGCCAAAAACAAGAATGCATTCCTTCCTCCCCAAAGGCACAGATCGGGACTGATCTCAAAGAATTAAATTTTCTAGATTCTTGTCTTTTTACAAGTACAAGCCATTATTATGAAAAACCAGTAAATAATCTTTGGTCTGTAAGTCTGTAAGGAAGCAATTGTTTAGTAAAAATGTTGTTCACTTGCACACACTTAGATGGCAGGTGGGAGAAACCGCCCTGACCAAGGGCAGAAAACCAGACTTCCAGCCGTAGCTCTGCCTCTAACTAACAATATGACCTGAGGCAAGTTATTAGATCTTTTTATATTTCCGTTTCTCTAAATCTAAAGGGAGGGGGTTGGACTAGATGATGTGTGTAGTCTCTTCCAGATCAAACATTGTATGATTCTGCCTGCACCTGGGAAATCAGCATAGGTCTTTCTTCTTAACAAAAGCAGGATGCATTTCCAAATAATAATAATAATAAAAAAATAGATATCTTCACTTGAAATTTGTAGTCTTCCTTCATTCACTCAATTACATTTCATCTGGTTGATATAAAATGAACCAGGCTAGTGATATAGGCCTGGCATATTTTCTCTGTTCTCCAGAGATCAACCATGTGTCAACCAAGTAGAAGAAGAATAAAGTGGAAAAGTAAAACAACCCAGGCGCCTGGGTGGCTCAGTCGTTAAGCGACTGCCTTCAGCTCGGGTCATGATCCCAGGGTGCTGGGATCGAGCCCCGCATCGGGCTCCCTGCTCTGCGGGGAGCCTGCTTCTCCCTCCCACTCCCCCTGCTTGTGTTCCCTCTCTCGCTGTGTCTCTCTCTGCCAAATAAATAAAATCTTTAAAAAAAAAGAAAAGAAAAGAAAAGAAAAATAAAACAACGCAAGACCAATCTAATTCGCGACCTAAGGCAGATGCGGTTTGTTCTCAGTCTGCCCCATGCCAAAACAAATGAACTTTATCAAATTCACGGAGGATGAATAACCACCCAAACCATCAACATCCTAGAAATAAAGCAAGCCACCTCATACATTTATTTTTAATTAAAAAAATAATTTTTCACTAATGGGTTCATTTGTACAATATGCACATGCATTTGAACCTTTCTGCTATTGCTTGCATGATAATATAAAACTCTCCATATAGATAAGGGTTCATCAGCCAGTCTTTTCATTCACAAGCCACAGCCCAGAGTAAAATTATAAAGTAAGCAATTTGTCTCCAACGCCTCTCTGTTTTTTATGCACTCCAACAGTAATTATTATTATTATTAAATAAATATAACACGTGTGATAGTCCTTTAGGTTATACAAGACACTTTCACATACATTATTTTACTTGGTCCCCACAACCACCCTGTGAGTTAAGCAGAGGAGATATTATCTCCATGTTACTGAAAGGAAAACTAAGTTGCAGAGAAGTGAAGTAACGTATCCAAAGTTGCTTAGCAAAAAATAGCTACCTGTGACTTGTACCCAGGTTTCCTGACTCCCAAGAATGAATGGAGAAGGTCCCATGATTATGGTGCCCCTGGCTGACTACTGCACTCATCTATCTCCCCTGGCATTTCTCCTGGGTGTGAAACCCTGCCTCCACATCCAGACTCACCTCTTCTTTGTCCCGTTCTTTAGGGGCCTTCTTTCTGAGGCCAGATAACTAATAAGTGAACCTTTACTAAAATGTGAATGGACACCACTGAGTTTGTATTCTCCTTCTAGATAGCATAGAAATAATTTAATAAGAGATGTCTAAAGTCAGAGACTTAACTCAAAGACTATATTCTAATGGTGGTGAACTATCGAGCCAGGTAGGAGCTAGAAATGTTTTGCATATTTTAGATCAAGACAGATCCTACTATTGTTTGAGTCACAGTCACAAAGGTACATGGCTTGCCCTAAAGTTCTCTCATGAAGGCAGACCTACCAAGAAAACACCAGTACAGATAACATTCCACACCTTTCAAATCCCAGTTGAATGTAAGTCAACAATTATTGAGCACCAACTACTTATGGGCAATGGCCCACATGATATTGAAAGTCAAGTAACTAAAGAGTAAAATCCTTGATCTGCTACCAGGGAGCCCACAAAGAGAGATGAGAAACTACAGGTCTCAAGGGAGAGGCCGATGCTGGAAAAGAAAAAAGTAGCGATGGCATTAAACAGAGAATACCAGAGGAAAGAAGCCTCCTTTCAACAGAATTGACTTGATAAAGTTCTTGTACTTAAACCACCAACTTTGAGCAATGGTAGAACAATTAACTGATGGTTGTAATAAAGCTCCCAATACAAAAAGTAGACCTGATCTAATACAATAATATATGTAGAAGATGGTCTATAGAATTTGAACCCCAAAGAAAAGAGATCTAGACTTGGAACAGGACAGACCCAACTCTTTGAAGAATTGATTAAGGATTAAGGGCTTTTGCCAGAGTCACAGGAGAAACGATTAGAAATTTCTATCAATTGTATCTAATGATGTCTGAATTAAAATACAGTGAACTTTATCTCAGTTCAATTTATCTCAGTTTTCTCTTTAGATGCCTTTATAAGGCCTTGTATTAAAGAAGCTTTTCAAGCAATGTTATTGACACAATCCTGGACTGAGTGAATATTACTGGCTACCATAGTTCCAAGTTAAGACCTAAAAAAAACATAAATGGACACCTCACAAAAGAGAATGTCAAAAAGCCAATAAACATAAGAAAAGATGCTCAACTTTATCAGTCACTGGGGGAAAAAATCTAATTAAGACCGTAGTGAGCTATCATAACACCCTCCCCAAATGGCTAAACTGTAATAGATTGATTACACCAAGGCTCAGCAAGAACATGGAGCAATTGGAACTATTACATTGCTGGTGGGAGTGGGAATTGGTACATCTACTTGGGAACAAGGTTCGTAGAACCTACTAGAGCTAAATATACACGATGGCCCTTAACCCAGCAACTCTGTCCTGGATATAGCACTCATGACCACTAAAGCACATATAGGTGTAAGGATATTCATAGCTGCTTTATTTCTAAGAACTAAAGCTGAGAAACAATACAAATGTCCGTAAGAAGTAGCAAGTGGTATATTTATACAGTGGAATACTGCTCAGGAATAAAAAGTAACAAATGCCACTGATAAATGGAGCAACATAGATAAATCTCACAGATACAATGTCGAGTGAAAAATGTCAGGCACAAATGGGTGTATACTATATAATCCTATTATATGAAGCTCAAAATAGGGAGCATTAATATATAGTGATAGAAGTCAGGATAGTGGGTGCCTGAGGTGGGTAAGGGGGGGTTACTAACTGGCTGGGAGGGGCCCAAGGGAGACTTTTTGGATTCTTATCATGTTCTGAATATCTTTATTTGGATGGTGGGAGAGAGTGATAGAGAAAGACAGAGATGCATATATATGTAAAAATTAATCAAGCTTAAGATCTATGCACTTTTCAGTATGTAAGATGCAAAAAACCAGATGAGAGCACCCTTAACAAAGTGCTTCCCTGGTTGGGTTTTCTTGGTCCAGGTGGATCTCACACCCCTGTCCTCAAAGAGCTCAAATCGAATGATGGTGGGAGGGAATGAGTTAGTTTACTGCTGGACTACATAGGACTGTGATATGTACACAAGGGCCACAGAAGAGAGTAATTAACCCTCACTGTGGACACAGGAGAGGTTTCAGAGGAGGTGACATTGCCGCTGGGTCCTGAATGGTGCATAGAACTAACCAGCAGAGAAGGCGAGGATGGGTGGGGGACATTCCAAACAGTGAGTACAACGTAAGTAAAGATGTGGAGATGAAAATATAAATGGCTTCCTCCAAGGGAAAGAAATGTAATTTGTTGTTATAGTAGAGTGGATTGTAAGGCCAATCAGAGAGATGTAGTTAGGAGAAAATGTCAATTAGGGACGGACATGATGGGTCTTGAATGCTGTGGTTAGGTATTTGGGACTTGGAGCATGCAGCTAGGAGTTGGTTTATAGACAGAGTATGAAGACAGGGAATACGTGTAGATAAGTCTGAGAAAGGAGGTACCTGGTTTAGCTTTAAACCAGCTAGTTCAACCAAAAATGTCTGCCATCTCTGAACTCAAACAGGTCCCAGAAGTCTGCCCTGAAGCAGGTACGATCTACCTACCCATCCCATCCTTCCATGGCAAGTACTAAGCCCATCTTGAAGCCAGTGTTCTGGGAGCATTGAGTTTGGCTCTGAGAGTGATATCTTTGACTCCAACATATACCCAAGGTTCTGGACCTAAAGAAATGACCCATCAAATACAAAATTAGCCTCATGGGGTTAACATCAGATCTGGTCGAAGCCCCAGTTCCCTGCACTCCCATTAATTATGTCTTAATTATTTCTCCAAAGAGAAAATTGAACAAAGATGCTTTTAGTGATTCAGCCCAGATACTGGAGTTGTTTACATTGAGAAGAAAAGCCTTTGCTAAGACTTTGCTACTACAGTGCATTTTGAGCAATTTCTCTTATTCAAAGTACACTGTATCCAGAGTTTCAGCACATAGTAATTAGCATGCTCTTTAATACATGTTTTATTAAAAAAAATTCAGAGGAATTTTCTAACATTGGCCAATAAGTCTTTCTTCATAGAAAAAATATGGATTTCCAGCTTTAATAAAGCTCTGAAAATTATTTACTGATATTTGTGGTGACAAAGTTATAATAGCAATTTGTTATCATATAGTCCCTTTCATACCAACATAATTAAAATGTGCAATATTACTGTGGAATAAATTATGCTTATTTATGAAACATAGACACTTTTATATGAAATATGTCATGGAAACTGTTCACTGAAAAAAATACATGACATGAAGCTAAGTCTCTGAGAGTTTAAGTCCTGACCCAAGATCAGACAACTATTTAAAAAAAGACCTTGGAGGGGCACGTGGGTGGCTCAGTCAGTTAAGCATCTGACTCTTGGTTTTGGCTCAGGTCATGATCTCAGGGTCATGAGATCAAGCCCCATGTTGGGCTCCACGCTCAGCACAGAGTCGGCTTGAGATTCTCTCTCCTTCTCCCTCTGCCTCTCCCCACTCATGCTCTCTCTTTCTCATAAATAAATAAATAAATAAAATTTAAAAAAAAAAGACCTTGGGTTTTTATCCCATATTCCCAGTGCTGGCCTGACTCTTACTCCTTCCTGGCCCCACTCCAAAGACAGGTCCCAGAGGTTATCACCACTGGTGTGATCAGCGAGCTTAGGACTAATATTAGTTAACAATGCCTGAGACAAAATTACAAGTCGCAAAGGTCATCTTTTGTCTCCCCCTTCCTCTGGGCTCCCTTTTGCCATGCTTCCAGGTATCAGAGCATGTTCTCTCTGGTACCATCCAAAGCCATAGGGAGATCTTATGAAAGCCAAAACCTCACTCAGCGGGGCTAGAGGGGGTTTCTCTGAGATACAGTGAGTACAAGACAGAGCCATGGATGCACACCAGGGCCACCACGGAGTAGAGATTCAGCTGCCCTTCCTCCCACTTGCTTGAAGTCTGTTCCTTCTTCTTCTCCAATGTAGTAATACTTTCCTGGTCTTTGACCTCATCCTATGAATACCTCCATGATAGTGCAAATCACCCTATCACTGTTTCCTTGACCATCATCTCCAAGAGACAAGTCTCTTCCAAAAGAGTTTAAGAGAAACAAACAAAAGAAAACTCTAACTTACTGCCTTTCTCCTTTCCAGCTGCTTCTTTCTTCTCAATTATCACCCTCCAGTTAAGAAATACAATTGCAGTTGTCCAGGATAAACGTGTTTACATTACATGGGATCCTACTTTATATTCTCTTTAGAAGGCGTGTTGCACAAAGAACACACAGCTTAATGACCCAGAACCACTAAATCAGCAAAGAGAGAGCGAGAGGGGGTGAGAGACGGAGTTGAACAGGGAACGAAGGTGGCAGAGACAGATGGGGAAGAGACAGCAGGTAGGAAGAAATCACTTCTGCGGAGGCCGACCCTGACTTCATCCTGATGCACGAATACACAGGACTTCACAGCCCGCCACATAACCCACTCTCACCAAGAATATTAGTGCATAACACAAATTATACTGCAGAATTCCTGGGGGGCAGGGAGTGAGGTGGGGGCGGAAAAGTTTGCAGCATGCCCCCCAGAGCCCACAGCCTCATACGCTCCACAGGCTGCCTCTCCCAAGTCTCTGTGCCCCAGATGTCTTTTCTGGCCCCAGAACCCCAACCGCCACCCCATACCTAGATCTCTTTCCTCCCTTCTAGAGCAACATGGCTTTACCAATATGGGGTACACCATAGGACACAAACACTCAGCAAAGAGCCCTCCAGCACCAAGATCCACCCTCCCTGGAAAGTCAGAGATTATAAAGAGCACTTCCCACCGCCCCCATAACTGATAGACAATAGCTTAAGCAATTAGGGAAGGGAAACAGAAACTGGCATTTTTAAGCATTTCTTACGAACCAGCAATGTGCTAGAGTTTTGACATATGTCTTGCCCAATAGCAACACTTAAGATCCTTACATTTGGTGAAATGGACGCAACAAAGGAAAGATTATTCATGTTCTCGTTGCCCAAGCAGGATTTCCAGCTCCACCCCTCTACGAGATGTGCGATGTGCCTAAAATGAGATAGTAAGTAGCACTGATTTAAAGGAGCTGCTGACATGACAGAGAGATCAGGAATGCACCACGAGGTCCAGGCAACTCAGGCCATCTTTCGAGGCTTCAAGATAATTTGGGACCGGCTTCCAATCAGATGTGAAATGTTGCGTAGCAGGAAAGAGGATGGGTGGGGAGCTGGGCAGGAGGGAGACGCATATCAGAATCTATCATTTTCCAATGCCAAACAAGGTTCCGTTACTGGCTCCAAATGTCAACTAATTCCTTCCACTTAAAGAAATTCTGTAATCTGCCTGTGACCGTCCTCCACGTCGACATTTGGCAGAGCCCCGGAATCACAGCAGCGCTGGCTGGGTGGGCGGGTGGGGGCTGGGACTCCAGGACCACAGACGGAACGACCTAATTTGCAGAAGGCTTTGGTGGACAGGAATAAAGACCGGTTCTCCAAAGCTGGGATGGGAGGTGCGGCCTTGGAGAGTCAAGGTTATTTTATCAGGAAATAAATCAGAGGCCTGTCCCATGACCACTTTTTTCCAGGCACATCTTGGTGACAAGGAGGGTGTGTGTTCAGACCACAGGAATCTCAAAACCACCCGGCCGCCCCATCAGCTCCCCAGGACACCAGGCACACGGCTGGTGAGAGCCCCCAGAAAAGAGCATTGTGGAGTTTTTGCTTTGTGTCTCTCCGAGCGTGCGTGGTTTCTTTCATTGGCGTTTTCTGTTTGTTTGCTTGCTTGTGTGGACAGTGGTGTGTGGAGGGTCGTGGCGGCCGACCCGCCCTCGGTGTGGAGTGGCTGACAAGAAACCCAGTGTCTGCCTGCCGGGCTCTGCTTCAGGCCCTCGGGCCGCCTGCCAGGCTGGAGTGGCCTGCTGGCACTTCTGCTGGCCTGCCTCGCAAAGACTGTTCCAGTGGGCACCAGGAAAGCAAGGAGGGGAGGACTTGGGGGCAGGGAGCACGGCAGGAGTCCACCAACCTGTTAAGCAGTCCCAGGGAGGGAGGCAAGTGTCTGTCACAGAAACGTCCACGGAGAGTACAAATACTAAGGCTCATGACAATACGCAGAGGCTGGGGACCCCACGCTCTGGCTGGCAGGCCCGACACCCTTTCCAGCAACAGAAACACATGTTCTTTTGGCAGGGACGGGGATAGGGGAGTTTGGGGTCCTTGTGGACATCTGTGAAAGGGCAAAAGAGGGGGGAGAAACTCTCCAAGGCAGCTGGACATCGTCCCTCGCTGTGGGCCTGGAGGTGCGTCCTACCTCAAAACCTGAAATAAACTCCAACACCCCACCTTCAGAGAAGGTGGAATTATTTTTAAGCATGCAGGCTTTTGCTCTGAAGCTATTTCAAGTCTAAGATGTAATTTAGTTTTGAGGGGGGAAAGCAACAAGAAAGAAAAAGAAGTAGAAACACAGTTATAAAAAAAAAAAAACAAACAAAAATAAAGTCCTAGAATTAAATTTTGCAACCGAAACACAGGCCTTCAGGTCCCTCATCAATCACAGCTCTGTGTTGCTGTTTTGGTGATTTGGTGATTCAGATTTCTGAATTTTATTTTGAATAGTATAATTTTCAGATTAAGATTTTAAAAGAAGTACAGGCTCAAAGGGAAAGAAAAAAAAACAAGGAAACTGCTCTTTATAACTACTTCATGCAGCTGAGGGCACGGACAGATGTGCCTGAAGGAATGTTTCTTCAAATTGTCCACTATTCCCCTGCCCCTGGCTCTCTACGCTGTGTGAATTTGTCTTGCTCGAGGAGCTGGGCCTGCATATTATCAGAGAAAACCTCAGCTCTGTGCTTCCGTTCTGGACTCCATTTTCAGAGGCTTAACTCAGGTATAAAATGTGTTTGGGGCTCAAACTTGGCAGAGGACATCTCAAACCAGCAGTTAATTCTCTAATGTGTTTTCAAGGGCAAACATTTTTTAACTTACGTTCTGATCCCAAAGTGCAAGTAAACAGAAGACCATACACTGAAATTATCCATTGAAGGCCCCAGAGCCCACAGGCCCTGACTAATCAGATCCCAGGGAAGGCAGTAGGTAGAACAATGCTACTTTTTAAATGGGACATCCTTGGTAGGGGAACATTTGCCAAGGGGAGAAGGGAAGCTGGGGTGAGGGTGGCAGGGGAGGGGGGAGCTGTTATGAACATTTCTTATAGTTTCAAGAAGAAACCTGAAAGGGGCACCTGGGTGGCTCAGTCTGTGAAGCGGTTGCCTTCAGCTCAGGTCATGATCCTGGAGTACTGGGATGGAGCCCGGTGTCAGGCTCCCCACTGAGCAGGGAGTCGGCTTCTCCCTCTCCCTCTGCTGCTCCCCCTGCTTGTGCTCTTTCTCTCTCTCAATCTCATAAATAAATAAAATCTTAAAAAAAAAATAGAAAAAAGAAGAAACCTGAAAGATGGAGAAAACCCAGCTTCTTCTTCATTCTTCCTTCCCTAAAACTTGTGTAAGTTATTCTCTTCATGTCTAGAGTGGTCTGATTTTTAAAAGCACAGAATTTGATATCACAATCATTCACCACTCCTCCTTTGGGCATTTTTGCTGGGGCTGGGGTGTCTGAAAGATAAAAAGCAGGGCTCCTGGCTTCAGGGTGTCAGGTGGAGGATAGGGAATAAATAAAAAGATCAAAAGGATGTGATGGTGTCAGCCACATACTAAACATATTGGCAATAAGTGCCCTGGCACAGGGAGGTAGAAAGAATGGAAACGGTCTCAAAGGCCAGGCTTGCTAAATGAGGTTGACTAGCATGAGCTTTGGAGCCAAACATCCAGGCTTTAAACTTGACCCCACCTTGGACAATTTCCTTAACCTCTCTGTGTCTCAGTTGCCTCATCTATAAAATGAGGTTAAATATCAAAAATTTAAAAATAGAGCTACCCTATGACCCAGCAATTGCACTTCTGGGTATTTACCCCAAAGACACAGATGTAGTGAAAAGAAGGGCCATATGCACCCCAATGTTTATAGCAGCAATGTCCGCAATAGCCAAACTGTGGAAAGAGCCGAGATGCCCTTCAACAGATGAATGAATAAAGAAGATGTGGTCCATATATACAATGGAATATTACTCAGCCATCAGAAAGGATGAATACCCAACTTTTACATCAACATGGATGGGACTGGAGGAGATTATGCTAAGTGAAATAAGTCAAGCAGAGAAAGTCAATTATCATATGGTTTCACTTATTAGTGGAACACAAAGAATAGCATGGAGGACATTAGGAGAAGGAAGGGAAAAATGGTTTGGGGGGCGGAATTGGAGGGAGAGATGAATCATGAGAGACTATGGACTCTGAGACAAACAGGGTTTTAGAGGGGAGGCAGGTAGGGGGATGGGTTAGCCTGGTGATGGGTATTAAAGAGGGCACGTACTGAATGGAGCACTGGGTGTTATACACAAACAATGGATCGTGGATCATCACATCAAAAACTAATGATGTATTGTATGGTGACTAACATAACATAATAAAATTTTTTTTAAAAATGAGGTTAAATATAATCCTGGAGTACCTGGGTGGCTCGGTCAGTTAAGCGGCTGACTTCAGCTCAGGTCACGATCTCAGGGTCCTGGGATAGAGCTCCAGGTCAGGCTCCCTGCTCAGCAGGAAGTCAGCTTCTCCCTCTCCCTCTGCAGCCCCCCACCCTCCCACCCCGCTCATTCACGTGCACATGCGCAGGCGCGCTCTCTCTCTCTCATAAATAAATAAAATCTTTTTTAAAAATTAAGATAAAAATAAAATAAATATAATCCTGGCCTCAGTGGGCTCAGAAAGAACTTGGAGCCGTGCCTGGCACACAGGAAGTGCGAAATGTGTAAACTGGTATATTATTATAAAGAAGCGCTTGATATTGGAGAAACCAGAAAAGAAGGGACCAGAGGTGAGAGGCGCAGTGGCTGAACTACTCTGCTCTTTCTTTTTCCTTCTTGAGTCTTTGATTACCCCCGACCTATTGCCCACGATTCCTCAAAGAACACCGGCAGAGCTCCCCGCCTCGCATCTATAGTTCTTATCAGGCACCAGAAAGGACCACTGGAGACAAGCCTTGCTCTCCTCCCTCTGTCTCGCCCTCCTCCATTCAGACCCGCAAGCGGAGGGCAATGATACTTCCCAAACACCTAGCTTCGCTGCTCCCCAGTTTCCAAGCATTATACTTGGTCCAGATTCTTTTGAGTGCAAGCAGCAAAACTCAAACTCAAACCAGCTTTTGCAGAAGGGAGTTGCTGGAGGATGGCGAGGAGCCCCCAGACGTGAAGCTTGGGAAGGCGGGGACAGGGGCTGCTCCGGGGGCCCCCAAGCCTCAAGCTGTCAGGATTTTCCTCACTGCTTCTTTCTACTTGTCTCTGCTTGCTGACTTTGTTCCTTCGGTCTGGCTTGCTCAGGAGGCAGGAACCCGGGCCACCAGCAGCTTCTGGCTCACATCTTCCTGTTTTGTCATGAGAGAGAGAAAAGGGCCTTATTCTCTGAGTTTTGAGCTGAAAGAATCCCAGAGAATGACTCTGGTTGGGCTTGGATCTCACAGCCACCCCTGCTAATCCCTGTGGCAGGAAGTGGGGTTGAGATACTGTGGTTGGGCCCGCTGTCTTCTCTAGAACAATTTCTGTGGCCAGGTACATGGAGTCCAAGAAGAATATGCCAGCTCCATCACATTCAGACACGCTGGGGTCAGGAGAGGTGGATGCTCTTCCCTGATACAATGAAGTGCTGTTCTCTACGATGGGTGCCCGGGAGACAAGCGCAAGGGCGTCTCCAATGAAAAGAACGGCCAAGTGGAGATTTGGCAGAACTGGGTGTTATATATTGTTAGCTGCCTTCACAGATTCTTCATCTCTCACCTTTCATTATAAAGCAATCCCGTCTTTTTTATTTCATAAAGGCAAAATGCCTTGTGTGGGACACCACCTCGCACAATTCCAAAAGCCTCCATTCACTTTCCATTCTAGAAGCTGAAATATCAAGTCAGTAGGACCCCCTGGAGATCTCTCAGTGCCTTGTAAATGGTAGATACTCAGTGAGTGCTTGCTGCTTGAACGTATGAATGAATGATTATAATGTAATTTTATTTCCCAGATGCAACAGTGCAATTATAGATAGATCAACCGTACACCCATGTTAAAATACCGTAGCCTAAGGCAAGTCATTTAATCAGTATAAATCCCAGTTTCTCCGTTTTTAAGATACAAAAATACTAATACGTCTCTCAGAGGATTGTCATAAGAGTTAAACAAGATAACAAATATGACAGTGAATACATATTCTTATAACACTCTTTCCCTATTAACTTTGTTCTCTTTGTTTCTGCCTTCGCAGCACCCCAGCCCTTTGAGGGAAAAAAGTAGCATTTTAGTACTAAAAGAGGAATTTCAAATAATTTAGTTCAGTGTTCTCATGTACAAACCACTGACTCCTCATAGGCTGTAGAATGTATTTTCAGGGGCTTTTGAGAACTATGAGAAATTTTAAATTTTGGTCGCTTTCCTTCCAAGAATAATGTTAAAACAAATATAAGCATATTCTGGATAAATTAGATGACCATCTTAATAGCAAATACTGCCACCAACCTCCTGCTGGCACTTAGGATTTTGGGGGGATAAATAATTGCCAAAAGAGGCTAAACTTAAGTTTGTATTCAAATCTCATAGCAGTTGGATAGATAGATAGATAGACAGACAGACAGACACACATTCAGACGAACACATATACCATTTGTTGAACGTCTACCCTGTGTCCAGCTCTCTCTTAGGAACCTCACCTACACATTAACTCAGTCCTCCCCACAACACTACAGGTAGGCTTATCACCCAGTTTCAGATGTCTGAGGAAACTGAGGCTCAGAGAGTTTATGTGACTTGCCCAGGGTTTTAAAACCAGAGAGTGGGAAGTCAGGACAAGCCTCATCATAGCTGCTGTAAGAAACCTTTCCTCTCCCATTGCACAGGGTCAGCTCTGTGCCCCTTTGAGAGTCCTCCAGCTAGTCCTCTTTCCAAAAGTCTTTTCCTCAGCCTCTCAAAAATCTCATCTAACACAAAGAAGAAACTTCCAGTAAAGAAAAAAGAGAAAAAGAGGTGTGCGCATGTGTGAGTGTATGTGTGTGTATCTCGCTACTGGATGGATGGATGGATGGATGGATGGATGGATGGACAGATGGATGGGAAAGCCAACAAACTTCTCTGGCAGATTACTTTCTACTTTCCCTCTAGGACACCTAATCCAGTAACAAATGTATTGAATTATCTCTTTGACTTAAAACTACAAAAATGCAGAGACTTCTAAGAACTGGTAACTTCTTAGCAGCCCAAGTACTTTTAAAAAATGCTTCAGAAGGTTGGCAATTACAATACAGAACAAAGCATTTTCAAAGAAAACTAGCATTTCCTAACATACTATACACATAAGCACCATAGCACCAAATGGGCTCATATGTGTTTTCCTGTTTCATCTTTCCATGGAGCGCTGCCACACAGACCCTGTTATCCCTAGATCTCTTATCCCCTTAGTTTCAAACAAGAAAGCTGAGACTCAGAATAAACACCTACCCTAGATTGGATATCTAATATTTGACAAAGGCAGGATTTAAACTGGTTCTGTAGAGCCTACACCCTTTCTTTCTTCTTTCTGTTCTGTTCTTTCTTTTTTGTATGTGTGGTAGCAAACCCTTAACTTCATATCTACTTTTTTTTTTATTATTTCTCTTAACAAATTTTTCAGTGCACAGTATGGCATCATTTATCATAAGCACGATGTTGCATAGCAGATTTCTAGAACTTATTCGTCTGGCATAACTAACACGTTATACCCCTTGAACAACTCCCCATTGTTTTCTCCCCTCAACTTCTGGTAACCACCAACCCACTCTCTGCTTCTATGAGTTTGGTTATTTCAGATACTTTCATATAAGTGGGACCATGCTGTATTTGTCCTTCTGTGACTGGCTTATTTCACTTAGCAAAATGTCCTCCATGTTAATCCATGTTGTTGGTTATGACAAGGTTTCCTTCTTCTTTTAAGGCTGAATAATACCCCATCATATTAACTTACCACATTTTCTTTATCTAGTCATCTGTTGATGGACATACGGGTTGTACCCACTTCTTAGCTATTGTGAATAATGCTGCAGTGAACACGGGAAGGCAGATATTGCTTTGAGATCCTGATTTCAGTTCTTTTAGAGATATACCCAGGATTGCTAGATCACCTGGTAGTTATATTTTTTTAAATTTTTTGAGGAACCTCCATACTATTTTTCCAAAGTGGCTGCACCATTTTACATTCCCACCAACAGTGTACATTCTAACACCAAATTTTTCTTTCATCTCAATCACCACTTTTGTCTATGGAATTTATATAAAGTTCAGTCCTTTCACAAAGAAAGTCAAAGATGATTCTGCATCAAGACCACTAAAGAAGATGATAATTCACATGGCAGCACAGGCAACAGGTGAAGTTCCTACTCTCAGGGAACTTTTATCTTGGGAAAAGATGGACAAATTGATTTTTGAATATTTTCTGATAGCACAATATGGGGAAAAGATACTGGATTAGATCAGCTTGTGGAACTTAAATTCTTAATTTAGAAACTCCTGGTCAAATTTTCCTTTTTGCCCCGCCCTTCCTCCCAACCTTCATCTTTTGATATTCTCCCATTTGTACTCTATGTTCCAACAACTACTTGTATTTCCCCAAACACTCCATGCTGATCTATGATTCTGTGCCTTTCTTTACTCTGTTAATTCTGCCTGGAACAAGTTTTCCACATACCACACAACCTATATTCCCTTGTCCACCTGGAAAACTTCCAGAAAATCCAAGGAGATGAGTCTGGAACTTTCCAGACCCTCCACTCCCCTCCATTGCAGTCATGTTGTCCTCTATACTACCCCTAAGCCTTGAATAGCTTGTGTAGAGCTAATTATGGTATCCTATAATTATTTGTCACACACTTGTCCATTCTGCTGGGTTCTATGAGGACAGATGCAGAATTTACTTTTTTTAAATATCCCCCTGTAGTGTAAGTACCTGACTTAAGCTTTTTGATTGCTGAGGCGTCCATTTCAAAGATACCCATCTTAAAGAAACTTAGTGCCAGGGGCGCCTGGGTGGCTCAGTCGTTAGGCGTCTGCCTTCGGCTCAGGTCATGATCCCAGGGTCCTGGGATCGAGTCCCACATCGGGCTCCCTGCTCAGCAGGAGGCCTGCTTCTCCCTCTCCCACTCCCCCAGGTTGTGTTCCCTCTCTCGCCGTGTCTCTCTCTGTCAAATAAATAAATAAAATCTTTAAAAAAAAAAAAGAAAGAAACTTAGTGCCAGCCGTATGACACAGCTATGGCAAATCAAATAGGTACAAGAAGCAGGCCACCCCCATCCACGAATTCCCCTTTTAGAACACCCTGGAGAAACCTAGGTAACTGACCGCTTGAGTGACCTGGCGTCTCCCTTCTCATTCCCTTAATTCCCACTCTTATGTTTTTAAATTCTCCGATAAAGAATGAACCTGCTAGGGGCACCTGGGTGGCTCAGTTGATTAAGCATCTGCCTTCGGCTCAAGTCATGATCTCGGGATCCTGAGATGGAGCCCTGTGTCAGGCTCCCTGCTCAGTGGGGAGCCTGCCTCTCCCTCTCCCTCTGCCCCTCCCCCTGCTTATGCTCTCTTCCCCCCCCTCCAATAAATAAACAAAATATTTAAAAAAAAAGAATGAACCTGCTAAACCCTAGACACCCCACACTCAGACACTAATAAAGGCAGAGCCCTAGGTCTACATGCTTTCTCTCTACTCATGACCTTGCTGTGGGGCCCTTTGGCATACCATGTACCCTCCAGAACCTGTGAGTAATAAATCTTGTTCTTCAAAGTTCCCTGAAGGTTGTTGCTGAGGTGTGTCCTACAATCATATAATAAGAACCATAAAGGCTGGTCCAGCCCCAACATTGGCTCCAGACATTGGAAAAATGTCTATGGGGGCTTGTCACAAGTAATACAGGCCCAGGTGAGTGCCCCCAAGGTGCTCCCAGCCAATAGCATCACTATTGATAGGCTGAGACCAACACAGCATCCCCACACAATGCCATACCACGAATGATGTTTAACACATGACATTAAATCAAACTGAATTGATTGTGAAACAACTGAGAATGTGTAAACTTGAGACTTTCAAGACTTAAGCTCCTTATAGCGTCTTTCTCATGTCTTTGGTTCTAGTGCTTGTCTCCTATTTGTATTCTGGAGAGCTTCCCTCTGAATAATTTGTCCTTGCAAGTAGTCCTCCCTTCCCAGTCCTGTTCCTTCATTCAACAAGCATTGATTTGATGCTGTTGTGTGCCAGACACAGTGTTAGAGCTACAGATAGAAAGACAGATGAGCCAAAGAACTGGCAATACAGCAAAGTTTCTAAGGCATGTTGGGAAAAGAAAAAAAAACCTTGAAACACAGTAGAGAGGGGTCGTTACCATGTAAGAGATGCAACAAAGTGCCTTGAGCGGTCAGAGAAGAGGGAAAGCCCCCAGAATGCTGCACCAGGGAACACTATCCAAGGGGAAGGATGCTTGAACGAGGCCATGAGGGGAAGGGTTTCAAAAGCACGTATGCATTCTCTAAATTCCCCCTTAAAACAAGATATTTGCCCACCATTCTTTACAAGTAAAATTGCCCCTTATTTCAGGGAGTTTTTCACCACAGTATTGCCGAGTTTCCTTCCTGTGTCTTCATCAACTGTATTGAAGTCCTGGAAGACATTTTCTGCCAACTTTGACAAATCCATGTAAATAAGCTGGAAGGGCCCTGAGAACAAAAAAATGCCATTATTGTGCTACTCTTACTGTTGTTGTTGTGATTAATGATCTTATAATAACACTGCCAGAGAACATAGGCAGAATGAACTAAACCTCGAAAAAAATGTTCAGGAAAACAAAAAAGGGTTTTCTCATCATATTCAAGGAAGATAGAGAAACAATGAAGGCTCAAACCTGCCCAATGGGAGAGACAGTGTCATCGGAGAGTAAGAAACATGAAACTCTATGGTTATGGTGTTGCTTTTATCTTCTCTATTTAAAAAGGGGAGGGGGAAGATTGTTAAAAAAGGAAATCACTTTCTGAGTGATTCAAGTCTCCATGCTCCAATGAATTTCATCAGGAAATCAAGAGACCCCTTGAGTGAATGCTACTGGGATTTCTGAGAAAAATGGGAGTGGAGCCAAATCATCAGAAATTTGGTACATGTTGTGTTTTTCAAAAACTGAACATCCAAAAGCTCAGCCAAAGCCATATCCACCAAGCACAATTCAGATCTACTTCAGTGTGTCCAGTGAGGTGGACCTATCAGGAAGGTATACAGAACGAGAGCCTTCCAGAATGGAACTTACTGTAAAGGAAGAAGGATTTGGACTGACAAGCTTGGCCCCATCAAAATGCTCTGATTATTGGAGGGAATGAACAAATGATGTGAATGTGATGTGAACGTGTCACTTAGACTTGTCAGAAAACTGGCAATCTCATATATTTGTGGAGTTTGATCAGGTACCACTACCAGTTTGGAATCTATCTTCCCTTTGGAAGAAGGAGCAGGGTCCAGGGAAAAAGTAGGACTGAGAGATGCTGCTATGTTTTGTTCTGTTGTTATAAATCCACTTTCTGAGCTTTGAACTGGATGCCAGCCAAAAGATAAGGATGGGAACTCTGAACACTGGAGGGAATTAAGAAGGGCTAGTTTTTCTAGCTTCTAAATTTGTAAACAGTGGCAAAAAAATTCTAGGGGAATTAATCTATTTCTTATGCTTGTTCTAGATGTGTTTATTTTTTATCATTTCTCTTCTGATAGAAGAATGCTCTACCTTTACATCTGTAGTGTGTCTCAAAAGCCCATCACTGAGCAGAGACTCTGCTAATTGTTTTAGCGTGCTATGCTGAGGGACATGAACAACTGAGTTATAGGAGTTGTTTTGCTCCTTTTTGGAAACCAGGGTCATTTGGAAGTCTGTCCCCCACCCCCTTCCCTCGTCCTAGAAAGAATAGAAACTCTGTCAATGCTCAACAGCTCTAAGTGGGGCTGATGTTTGTCAGATACACCTTAATGTTATGTCTGTTGTGTTTCTTTAAACCCAATACCTTTAAGTGAATACAGAGAGAAGGTGCTAGCATTTGAGCTTTGCCTATGGGGTTAGACTTAATGACCTTTGAGATTCCTTCCAGTTCTGCAGTTTATGTTGAGAGTTGTATAACCTCCAATGAGATATAGAGTCATCACAGAAGGATTCGGAACCATTTACAAATTTGTGGTGAAAATGGTAGACCAAAGACTGTAGGCATTCTTATCGGTAATGTGGGAGCAAATAGTTAAACTTTGCCTGAGTTTTTAAGAATGAATGAAGTCTTTAAAATATGCCTTTGAGATGAGGATACCACTTTTAGAAATGTATCCTAAGAAAATATTTAAGAATGGTGGAGTGTTTTCCAATACCGCCATGCAATTGTCCAAGTCTCAGCAGATACTGACTAGATATCCTACAAATTGAACCAAATTCTGACACTATCTGCCTGGAGTTAGCATCAGACTTCACAGGTAAAGGGCTTAGTTCCACAAGACTGTCCCCACTCCCACTTCAGATGCCAATCAAGAGTCCAGGTTTTTACCTGTGTTTCCAACCAACTGGCTATAAAAATCAGAGGTTCCCACAACCCACTCCTCTGATTCAATTAGTTTGCCAAAGCCGCTCACACAACTCACACAAAACAGTTTACTTAATAGATTATCAGTTTATAATACAAAAGATACGATAAAGGATGAAGTCTAATAGCCAGATGAAAAGGTACATAGGGGCAAGGTCCCAAAGTTCCCAATGAGCACAGGAGTCTCTATTCCTATGGAACTAGGGTGTGTTACCCTCCTGGCACATGGATGCCCTCTCACTAACCAAGATGTTCATCAAATATCATTGATCGAGAGTTTTATAGAGTTTAACCTGTAGTCCTCTCCAAAGGACTTTCCCCCCTTACCCTTCCCAGGGGTTGATGGGCAGGGCTGAAAGTTTCAGTTCCAACCTTCTGATTACTTGGTCTTTCTGGTGAAGAACCCCATTATGAAGCTATGTAGGATCCCCACCCCATGTCACTTAATTAGCATAAACTCAGGTGTGCCCCCCGGGGCTCCCTATGAATGGTGAAAGATACTCCAATCACTCAGGAAATTGCAAGGGTTTTAGGAGCCCTATGCCAGGAACCAGGGACAAAGACAAATATATTCCTTAATGTGCCACAGATCTTTCAAAGAACTTAGGTAAAATGTGTATATGATGTTTTTGTACCTCTGAAACAAATAATACATTATATGTTAAAAAAAAAAAGAAGAAGAAGAAGAAGATAGCAGGAGGAGAAGAAAGGGGGTTGTAAATCAGAGGGGGAGATGAACCATGAGAGACTATGGACTCTGAGAAACAAACTGAGGCTTCTAGAGGGGAGGGGAGTGGGGGGATGGGTTAGTCTGGTGATGGGTATTGAGGAGGGCACATTCTGCATGGAGCACTTGGTGTTATACGCAAACAATGAATCATGGAACACTACATCAAAAACTAATGATGTAACGTATGGTGATTAACATAACATAATAATAAAAAAAACTAATGATGTATGGTGATTAACATAACATAATAAAAAATAAATAAAAATAAAAATAAAATAACTTTTAAAAGCAAGAAAATATTTAAGTGCCTAACAGTGGGGGATGGGTTGAGTAAACCGTGGCCCATGTGTGCACTAGGTACCACGCAGTCACCAAAAATGAGGAAGTACAGTGTATTTATCAAAGTGAAAGAGCAGATTATAAAAACAGTATGACAGTAAGATCCTATGTTTGTTTGCAGCAGACCATATACAGACTGAAAAAATTCTTGAAGGAACTACACCAAAAAATAAACAATTATACATTATTCCCTCTGATGATGGAGTAAAATATGACTTCTATTTTCCTCTCTTTATATTCCTTTTCTAAATTTCTGCTGTGAGTAAAAGTTTGTATTGCAAAGAAAAGTTTAAAAGACCTAAGTATGTATTAATACGTGTATTGATTTTTGCATTCAATATTATTTACCGAATACCCTTATTCACCAGGCCTTGTGGATACTTGAATTTCTCTCTAAAATTCTTCACTGATTATTTTCTTAGTAATATATAAGCAAAAGGAGCCTAGTACAGCAATTTAAAATCAACAAAAAGGTTGAAAAACTTATGGAAAGTCACATAATGAATTCGAAACAGCCAGCTAGGACTTGTAACCTCAGATTCTTAAAGCTGAACTCCAAAAAACAGATGCTATTCTACTAGTCCTGACTTCTTCTCATTGTTTATTGGGGGCTGAAAGGTACCTGGATGAAGAAAATAATGGCCCCAATACTCTGCAGCTGCCCCCATCAAGAAGCATGGTCTATTTCTCCACCCTCTGATCTGAGCTGGTGCGTGACTGGATTGTGCCAGTTCCGTCCCCATGCCTCCAAAGACCTTGCGGTTTCCACTCTTTTAGAACCTTTGACCACTGCGTGAGTCAGCCTGGGCTGGCCTGCCCAAGGATGCTTGAGCTCGTGAAGAGAGACTCCAGTCATCCCATTGTCCAGGTGTGGCCATCATAAACCAGTTGGCCCCAGCTGCCCTACCAGCTGACCACAGACACATGAGCAAGCCCAGCTGAGGTCAGCAAAGCCCCTTCCCAACCATCCAAACCACCCAGAGGAGCTCAATCCCAAATGCCAACCCACCGAACTGCGAGCGAAATAAATGTTTGCTGTTTGAAGCCACAAAGCTTTGGGGTGGTTTGTCATGCAGCAAAAGCTAACTGATACATCTTGGCTCATCTAATCCCCCTCGTTTTTCAAATGAGGAAACCAGGGAGGTGAACCAAGTACCCCACTTAGTGTCACACTGTAAATCACAAACCTGGAAAAGGACCCCATTCTCTTGGCTGCCAGGCCTGTGTCTGAGCCACTGGATGCTTCAGAAAGGAAAAGGTTAACAGTGTTCACATACACAGACTGAATTAAAATCTTGGCAAAACCAGTGCAGTGAATGGGCTTCAGGTCATCATGTGTTCCATGTCTTCCTGCCAGCTCAATAGTTTGGCTACAGGAGAAAGGCAAAAATACCGTGTTGTGCTCTCCCCTGGTCTCATCCCAGTCGATTCCAAACACTCGGAGACCACCTGGGAGCTAGGCCCTTGGACACCTCAGAAGTGTCCACTCTCTCTCTTCTCTTCACTTCTTTTCCCTTCTCTCCCTCCCTCACTTTTCCTCCTCTCCCTTCACCTTCTTTTTCTTCCTCAATCTCTCCCTCTCAGAGAGTATGTCCCCTGACGCACCCCCCTGTCTTTCCCTGACTTCACCCACCTCCTCCGTGCCCGGAAGGGGTCATGATGACAGAAAAACGAATCGAAATCACAGCCTAAGCCAAGCCTCAGCATTGCAAGTCATAGGATGCTCCACTTTGAGGTGCTTGGCCCCAAACGTGAGCCAATTAATCCAGCCACCCCTAGTGTTAATTAGGCCTCATTATTCCCCAGGTACAGCCCGGGAAAACAAACCCAGAGCGAGTGGCGGCTGGACCCACGGAGGCAGGAGGCGAAGCCTGGCACCCCTGGCCCTGGGGCGGAGGCTGGGCACAGACCACTAAAGCCGCAGTACTCCCCCCTCCCGTGTGGGCCCAGCGGCCGGTGCCAAGGGGCAGCTCCAACTTTTCCTTTCTCATTAGCCGCAGGTGTGTTTTACCACAGCCTAACTAGCAGCTACTATTTATTCTCCGGGATTTTCTAAAAATGTGCTTTTGCAGACCTTCAAGCCAAAGGCATTCCCAGCATCGCTCTTTATTAAATCGAGCCATAGAAATGTATTGAAAATCATGAGCATTTTGAAACATACTGAGTCCTTTATGGCTGAAATAATCTAATAGACAAGCTGTTGTTAATTTACAACCTTAATTTTCAGACACACTTCTTGAGTCAAAAGTACTTCCTGCTCTGCAATTCCTGTAGGGATACAGGTGGCCCAGGACTAAGTACACATCTACTGTACATTAAAATGTATTTCTTACTTAACTTAAACATTTCTGAAATCTCAAGTTTATGTCTAGACTATTTTAATCAGCTAAATGTCATAATAAGCCATATGTGGGTCTTGATCGGTTACATATACCAGCCCTACTCATAAAGTATCAAAAGGTGTTTTTAAAGAGAAGTCTGTGTTTGCTTTACCAAGAAAATGGTGCTTTCAGTCTATCATATCAGACATGTTGGCAGGCAGAAAAGGACTTTACGTAACCGGTAGAAAAAAATGGCGTTTTCTCCGTCTTCTCCCCCCTGCCCCCCATGAACTGTTCCATCAATAGCACCTTTAAACTGCAGAGTTTTGAAGCAATACCCTTGTCTTGGTCTAAAATGTCACTTTGACCACTATCCACGAAATCTCAACACTTAGAGAAAGCAGGTTGGTGTCAAGCAGGTATGTCTGTTCCTGCTATTCTTATTGTACTCTGCAGTCGGTTCATTCCCCTCTGAGTCGGCCTGCACCTGCACCTCTCAACCCCAAAAAAGCCATCAGGCCACCCAAATACAAGGATGAGGGAAAGTAATAGCATTGCTGACTCAGGAGACAGCCCAGTAGCTACTGAGCACCCGTCATGGCTCAGGGGTTGTGTTAGAACTTACAGCCACAGTAAGGAACATGAGAATCCTGGTGCCTGCTCTCATGGAGCTTGCACTTTTACTGGGGGAGAGATATTAAACAAATAACTCCATGAGTAATCATATAAATGCATTTTCATTAGCGCTCTGAAAAGGAAGTACTTGATAGTATAGACGTTCATTCCAAGGATGAAGCTGGCATTGAAGGACAAGGAAGGTTTCCCCAAGGAAACGATGTTAGGCATTGACCTTAAGGATGAGTAGGTTTGATCGGATAGAAGGTGGGTGTGGAGCTGGTAAAATGACAATTACGTAGAAAAATAGGAATGGAAGGGAGGGCTGGAGGGAGAGAGGGAGAGAAAGGACAGGTAAAGGGAGGCAAGGAGACAAGGGGAGAAAGGACAGGGAGGAGAAGGAAAAGGAAGGGAAGATGAATTCAAATCTGTTACCTCCATACTTTTACGACAAGTGAAGAAGCATCAGAAAGTATCCAAAGTAACTGTGTTTCCAATTCCAAAGAAACATAATTGAAAAAGCACTCATTAATCAAATTGGAAAATAAAAGCTTTCTTATCAGCCTGAAGAGGATTCTTAACTTTGAAGAGAAAAAAAAAGAAACACAAAATGATACTTAAAGAGAAACAAGTAAATTAGGTCTTAATGTTGGCACTTGATAAAATTTTATGAACTGTGGATTATGAATAAGAGTTCTTGCATGTAGACTATTTTGGAGATGAAAATGGCCATAAAGTTCGTTCTT
Organism: Leptonychotes weddellii; assembly: GCF_054177405.1. NCBI lineage: Eukaryota > Metazoa > Chordata > Mammalia > Carnivora > Phocidae > Leptonychotes > Leptonychotes weddellii. Next base: position 150,819,336 of record NC_138372.1, read on the forward strand.
ACCAAGCCTGGACAGAACTTGATCCCCATGATACCACGCAACCACATAAGTGCTCTTAGTTCACATAACCAGATAATAGGAAATACTTTTTTATGATAATAATTTAAAATGATGATGTTTTCTCTGGGCATCTCGGTGCATTTTTCTGTCTTTTTGCACTGGAATGAGCAACTGGTGAGGGGAAAAGAATGTGGAGGTTCCATTTGTGTCTCTTCCTTGAGTCTGCAAACTGCATTATGCTCCGTGTGTTCCTTCTCAGGATTGAATCAGGATCTACACTCCACTTGAGCCTCTCTAGGCACGGGGTTAGTTTGGATGCTGTTCATCAACTATTCCTGGTTGTTCTCCTTCCAGAAAGATGGTATGATTCCACTTCTCCACCCCCCACATTTGAAACGAGGCTTGGCCACATGACTTGCTTTGTCCAGTGAAATGTTAACAGAAGTGATACGAGTCACTTTCAGGTGGACACTCTTTACCCCTGTCTTCACCTATTACAGCAACCTCGTAAGTACTTATCAAGAAGGAGCTCTGTCACTCTGAAATCCTGAGTGATTACACAGCACCCTGCTGGCCTGCACTGCACATGGTGTGAGAAATAGAGCATACTCCATTGAGCCACTGAGATCGAGGGGTGGTATGTAACTTACTCTACCCTCACCCATTCTAGGTCCATAAGGACTGATGTCAGGATACCTTTTTTCACGTTTGCCTTGCCACCTTCCCTTGTGTTGCTCTTTCAGTCAAAATGATCAGTCTACCGCCTAATACATTTGGAAATCAAGAAAGTACCAAATGTATATATGTTGTGACTCAAAAATTGGGGCTTCCAAAATAGCTCCTCCTAGAAAATAGTGACCCACAGTGACTGGTGTATCCTCTGCTTTGGACCTGCACCAGAGAAAGGAGTATGGACCATGAAGCAGGACCCTCCACCGGAAGCTGTAGACAAGAGTGATTAGAAGCACACATTCTAGAAACAATCTCTGTGGGCTCAATTCCTGGTTCTGCCATTTATTGTCTTTAACCTTGAATACCTCTCTTGAATTATCCTTTCTCTACCTCAACTTCCTCCTCTGTGGTGCTTATGTCTTCCTTAAGTTTATTGAAGGAATCAAAGGAGATGGTGCAGGTAAACCAGGAAACATGCCTAGTAAGTGCTGGATAGCTCTGGGTATTCACACAGTAATGTTAAAAAGCTGGAAATGGTTTTCCTGTCCCTTGTCATCCTTGCCACCCCAGCATATTACACAGACCATTATGTGGCTCGCATACCCTTTTTCAAAGCCAGTGTAAAGTGCTCATGCATTCTTGAACTCATTAGAGTGCCCGAAAACCAAGTTGCTTCCCAAATCTTCCCCAACTGCTTTCACCAGAATTTCCAGAATAATCTCACTCTGCTACAATTATGACCACATCCCCCACCTCCAACACACGCCTGCCTTCTAAGCGAGTTGTTATGTTTATGCACAAGGCCAGCGGTATCAGGTGCCACCTGAGGACAGACTGCACTGGGAAAAGGGACTGAAGCAAGAAGAATCAGAGGCCACGTGTGAGCCTGTACCAGGAAGGCTAGAAAGGCGGCCACACTCTGATCAGTAGGACTCTGAAAGAACTTCATGGGGTGGAGAGAATGCACTGTAATCCCCTTTCTGATTATTGGAGACTGAAGTAAAGATTTTTATTGTTTATCAGCATTAGATATCAAATTTGTTATTTTTTTCTGGATGCAACATCATGCTTGGACTGCTGACAGAGAAAACCTACTTTGTAGGAGCTAGGCATACATTCAGTGAGGTTTCTGCAAGCCTCTCTCTCTCTAGGTGCCCCTTTGGTGTTCTCCTTTCATCCCTATACTCCATAAATTTTTAAAGGACCTCTCATTTCTAATATACCTTCATACCTTAGTCCACTCGGGCTGTGATCACAAAACACCATAGACTGGAGGGGGGTGGGCTTAAACACAGACATTCATTTTCACAGTTCCGGAGGCTAGAAGTCCAAGATCAAGGTGCCCACCAATTGGTTCCTAGTGAGAGATCTCTTGCTGGCTTGCAGATAGCCTTCTCACCATGCCCTCATGTGGCAATGAGAAAGATATCTCTCTCTCCTCCGTCTTCCTCTTCTTATAAGGCCACTAATCCCATCATGAGGGTGGAATTATCCCTAATTATTTCTCATCTAAAGGCCCCATCTCCAAATGCCATCATATTGGGGGTTAGGGCTTCAACTTATGACACAAAAATTCAGTCTATAACACTCTGTGAGAGCAGATAGCCTACATTGGGAGCTAATTCTGACCTTCAAGATTTGGGAAGTCCATTTAGTTCTACTTGATCTATTTTACTTTTACTTCTTCAGGAAGAACTTACTAATTATGCAAAAGACACCATGCTAGAAACCAAAGGGGAATACTAAGAAGACATGATCTTTGCCCTCAAAGGGCTCCATGGTCCAATTGAAAAACAGAGAAAATTGCAGTATAAACATAAAAATATATTTTTAATTAAAAGGACGTCTATTTCAGTAACAGAGTTGTGAAATAAAAGAGTGCTATGAAAGGGTTAGGGGAAGCAGAATAATACGATGGTTGAAAACGCAGGTTCTGGAATCAGAAGGATTGGCTCTGCAATTCCTTGCTGTAATGATCTTGAAAAAATTAAACAGCCATTCAAAACTTGTTTCTCTATCTGTAAAATGGGGCTAATAACATTACTACCTACCTCATAGGCCTGTAAAATTCTTAGCACAGTGAATGGCCTGGAGTAATCACTCAATAACCATTAATTTAAAAAGAAGTGTGGGTGGAGGAACATTTCCACATGGGACCTAGAGAGAGAGGAGAATACTTCCCAGAGGATGGTAAGATTTTATCTGAATGTTCAATCCTGGCACTGGGGGAGGAGTTCAGTGGACTGTAAGCGGTAAGGGTAAGAGGCTGGGAAGCACATGAGTTTGGGGAAATGTAAGTAGATGTGTCTGGGTGGAACAGAGGGTCTGGTTAGGGAGACAGAAAGATAGACCAGAAAAGTGGGTTGAACTTGGACACTGGGTGTCTTAAAAGTCAGACCAAGGAGACTGGGTTTTGTCCCACATTCTACCTTTTTCAGTAAAATGGGGCACCTTGTCTTCAGTTCTTATGAAAAATGTTTTAATTCAAAGTACATTTTCCTAATAAACCCAGATACAATCATGAAAAAAAATCTGTTTTTCCCTTTATTCTGTTCAAGAGCAAATCCCAGTTTGATTTTATATTCAGAAGCTTGTTCGGCCCTAATGTAAAAAATACAAGTGGTATATAAAACTATTTCAAAGAAATTTTAATTAAAAAAAAAAGTTTAATGAAGCCCCTTTTTAACCCTAAAGACACCAAAGGGAAGTGAATTCTTAGACTTTTCCCTACTTCTTTTCTAAGATAAAAGCTTTTCTAAAAGATTAAATATGAACAGCACGCTAATTTAATCTAATTGGTAAGGTCATTCAGAGCTGGTGAAACTTCTGAATTATTCAATATGTTTTAAGTTACCTTAATACTTTCTAGAACAATACAAATCATAGGTTAACAAGGTGTTTGCTAGGCAGACATCTTAATGAACAGATAATCACTGGTAATTTTGACTTAATGAGTTCTACGTAAATGCATTCTGTTAAAATGGCTTAAAGAATGAATGGGAAAGTTCTTTTCCCTTTTAAACACAATCATACATCCAATTAGTCAGTATTCGGTACAAAAATGAATGAGAGAGTCTCCCTGTGGTTCACAGTCTAATGTGGGCAGATGCTACTGTAGAAGTAAAACCAGAGTCTTATCAGAGCACCTAATGGGCAATCCTCTTGGTTCTTTGCATTATTGCTTTTTTAAGTCAATCCCATTTTTAAGAATGGCAGAAGGTAATGTTACTATTCCATCTCACAAAGATTTAATTCCATTCTCATCAACTCCAAATTAGTGGATTCCAAACATATTATACTCCATATGCATTACACTCATCTTCTAAAATTTTATCAGTAGAAGCAATGTGTTTGCTCCAAACTTATTTCTTTGCTCTTTTCTTATTTGAGACCTCAACTTTGAAACTTTTGGGGGTAAAAAGGTGTCTGTTTACACGTCACGAGGTTAAGAGCTTCTTGATGATGATGTTTGCAGCTTTAGTCTTCTTTTATTCCCTAGATCCTAGAACAAATTAATAGAAAGAAAGGAAATGAGTGAGTGAGTGAATGAGTGAGTAAGTAAGTGAGTGAATTAGTGAGTGAATGAGTGAATAAGTCAGTGAGTGAATGAATGAGTGAGTTCATGAGGGAGTGAATGAATGAATGAGTGAATTAATGAGTGAATGAATAAGTGAGTGAATGGGTAAATAAGTGAGTGTATTAGTGAATGAATGAATGAGTGAATTAATGAGTGAGTAAATGAATGAATGACTAAGTGAATGAGTTAGAGAATGAGTGACGGGGTGAGCGAGTAAGTGAATGCTCTAGGAAAACAGGGCTTTGTCCAGAGAACAGTCATTTAGTTGAGGTAATTTCATCCAATAACATAACAATCATGACCATAATAGATAACAATCATTGAGTGCTCGCTGTGTGTTATGTTTTATTCTGAGCACTTTGTGTTTGCTCATTTAATCTTCATTGTACAAAGGGTTGTCTTTATTTTACAAATAAGAAAAATGGGCCCAGACAGGTTACACAGTGTCAGGAGCTAAACCATATATGAGAGCTCTTCAGCTGAGTACATGGCCCCATAGGGGCTTTAGGGAAACTGCACATAAATTTGTATGTTAATTTTTTGCTTATTTTTCTGGGGAGAAGAACCATATTTTATTTTGTGTATTTTTCTGAGAAGAATCATACTTTATTTTGCATATTTTCCTCCCAAAAAGTTAAGATACTTTACACATTTCAACCTCAACTTAGAAATTACTGTTTAAGGAATGAAGTAGTCACTACACCAAATTGACTACAAATCTAGCAATAATATTTTAAAATAAGGATTTCTTACACTCCAACTCAATTTCCTCCATGTTTTCTCTTAAAAATAAATGAACAAGCCAAAAGACCCTTAGAGAAACTAATTCCATCAAACTTCCCTAAATGTCCCATCCGATATTTCCATAAAAGAGAAGAACCAATAAGGAAATCAGGAAAGCTCAACAGTGACCATCTGATTGCCATCCCAGCAGCATTTTCTCAGGTGTCCTCCATGTTTTGGTAGCTACTACAGATTTCCCCACCTGCCTGGAAACCGGCTCCCTCCTCACTGGCCTCACTCCCCTTCTGGCTTTGATTGTTCCTCTGTCTCCTTTGCTGGCTTCTCTTTGAATGATGGGGAGTCCCCACATCTCATCCTTTCACCCTCTGCAATTCTTTTTCTCACATTTTGTCAGAACTGCCGTCCAGGCTCCTCACTTCAGCACAAACCTCTAACTAAGCAACTCCCTCTAACCAAGCAAAAGGTCACTCACAACCATTTACTAAGGGTTTGTTACACACTTTTGACTGCACCCTGGACATTTCCAATGGATGTCCTAGTCCCACCTCAAAGTCAACAGATTTAAAACCTAACTCAGCATCTTTCCCACTAGATGAACTCCCTTTATTGTCTTCTGGTCCCATCAACGATACCACCGTCATGGAAATTGTTTGTGTTTAAAATCAAGAAACCACTTGGTGGTTTTTCTCTCTCATTTCCCTGTATCCACGATCTATTTTTCATATCAGTCTCATCTGCCCCTTCTTTTCAATTCCTCCCACCTCCATCCTAGCTCAGAACTTCCTCATTTCTTCTTCCTCTCCAAATGCCTCTAGTCTCTTGGGTCTGTAGGTTGTTTTCTCCTTGCTAGTATTCCCTATGCATCCTTTGGGACTTTGGTCCCATCTCTTCCATGAAGCCTTCTCTAAGAACTCAGCAATGTCACTTTCCTCCACCAAGTGAACAAATGACTTATTTGACACTCACCATAAAAACTCAACAGAGTTTAGAAAAGGATGGGATAACCATGTATGACCCCTTGTTTTACAGATGGGGAAACTGAACTCAAAAAAAAAAGGTCAGTGACTTGCCCAAGGTCATACCACCGATCTAGGACAAAGAAGTTCTGGAACCAAGTACTCTACTCCCAGCTCAGGTTACAGTCTCCAAAATCAGGCTCTCAGCTGCTTGGAGAGTGAAAGCATGCCTTTTTACTTCTTTGCAGCCTCCTAAATGTCCAGCACAATATTCCATGCATAGTAAATACTCAACTAATGAAAATAAGATGGAAGGAGAAAGAGAGATCAAGAATGGGAGAGAGGATGAAAGAGAACAAAGAATGTCCAGCTAACCTGCAAAGCTAAGAAATCCACACTGAGCCCCGCCTGGCTGAGCAGCCAGGACCCACTGGCCACACAAGTACTCTCCTAAGAGGAGGAAAGCCAGCATCTGGATCACACCTGGACACCACAGGAACACCGTGTTCCAGCCTCCAAGTTGCTGCCTGCCTTGACCCAGCACTGAGAGACTTTCCCAAACCTCCAGCTTGCTATGTGGTCGGTGACTCAAAACGGTTCCCGTTGTCCGAGGTATCGTTTGTAAAGTGCTTTCTTGGAAGAGAAAATGTTTGGGACAGCTGGAAGGGGGGGCTCCCTGTGTGAGAGCCACAAGGAGCCGTGTTGTGTGTTGTGTGCTGGACGAGAACACAGGCTTCTTATTCCCCTCCCTCTTCCCCTAAGCGGTGTTTATTTAAAGCTCCCACCGCCATCGGCGGGGTGGGGGGGGGGCGTGGGGGGAAGGGTGCAAGCCCCGGACTTCAGGCAGGGCCCTCAGAGCCACCAGGGAGCAGGCCTGGCACTTAGTTGCAGGGACCGCAGTAGCCATGAGCACAGGCCTCAGGGCCCAGGACTCAGGGAGTAGGGCCAGGACAGTGGGAGGCATTGGGAAAGAGTTGTTACTGTGTCTTGGGCAATCCTGTAATTATTGTTTGCTGTTATGATTTCTGTCTTTATTGCCATTTCTCTTGGTAAATCTGTTCCCACTTGTGTCTTCTACAGAAAGACTTTAAAAAAAAAAAAAGATTAGATAGCCTGGCTACTGGGTTGACTCCTCGTAGGACCTTAGGAGCTATGAGGGGTTTGTCTTCTTGCAGTAGCTCAGGAGAGGGCTGAAGAAAAGACAGATGCCTCTAGGGAAGGCTTGCATTCATCAGCAAGACAAAGACAACAGGTGGGCTGTCCCTCCCTACCTTCTGGCCCTTTTTCGCCCAATGAGTACCACCCAGTGAAATTACTACCACCAACATCCTACAGGCCAAGCGGTGCCCAAGTGTGCTCGGAATCCTCCCCCACTACCATCCACACACTAGCTTCTGCTCAGTCAAGAAATGAGGAGGATAGAATGGGGCCCAGAGTCTTGTTCCCCCCAGCCAAAGGGCCTACGCATTCTACCTCACACGTCTTAGGACAAAGGGTAAACCAATAAAGATGTCCGTGACTTACAAGAAGCAGCCAGACTATTCTTTCCCTGTCAGAGTCTTATGCACATATACAAATCACAGCGTAAATTTATCAAATCCTCACCTGGTTTCCTTCCTGGGGCACGTTTGTTTGCCAGCGGCAAACATTAGTGAGGCTGGGTTTTTCTTTAATCTTTCCTTTTTTCTGTTCCCCCAAGAGAATCTCCAAAGGCAAGCAGGATTGAGGCTTTTTAGAGTTAGGAAAATTGCCTTAATAATGACCACAGTGTGCTTCAAGAGTAGAAAGAGAGAAAGAAATATGGTTAGATCTACAAAGATGACCTGATTCCACAGTGGTGAGCAGATATTCAATTATAGCATGCTCTGCCTGAGCTTTTCCTCGCCAATTTAAAGCAAAATTCTATTTTTCAATTCTTACCCTACCAGTGGCTGGTGAGACACTGGGTATTTATAAAAAGAGGAGGACTCTCATTAAAGATAATTACTAGGTATTTGCAAACTTAGCACCAATTTTTTCCTGTTGAGACTAATAATGCAATGAATAATATCCTTACAAATAGCTTTTCTTTTAAGCTGAATTCTTTCCTTGAAATAGTCCTAGGGTCAATATTTCTGAGTCAAGGAGTAGGAACGTTTCTATGGTTCCTGACACATATATGTAAAGAGAGATCTCATACTGCTTTCTGAAAGAGTTGTACCAAATGACAGTACCACCAACACTGTCTGAGTGTCCGAGCTTATTCATTTTTCTAGAAGATCACCAGCACTGGTCACTACCAGTTGGTGTTAAATGGTATCTCAGTTGCAAGGTATGATTTTATATCCTTATCTAATATCTAGTGGAAACAGATCCCCCACCCTAACTGCTCTTCTTGCTCAAAGCTGTCTCTGGTTGTATGCTCCATTATTTTTCTAAATGAGTTTTGGGAAAATTTTGGTAATTTCCAGGGCAAGAATCCTATAATTATTTTTACTGGAATTGTGTATCTATACATTAAAATTACGATCCATGGATTAACTTTAAAAATAAACATATAGAAACCTTCTGTGTTCCCATTCAAAAATAACCACCCTTTATTCTGCCGATTTTTTACCTACTGCTCCCCCCTTATCATGTCGACATGATAAGCCATGTTGACAGTTGTAAGGGTGTGACAGAGAAAGCCTGTGCTCTCCAATACATGTGTTTCTCCTCTCCTTTCTGGATTCTTCCAAGAAGACTCCACACTCAATGTCCTTGCAGCTGGAAGCAGCCATGTGCTGGAGCTCTGAGCAGTGGAATATGGGAGAAAGTGTGTCCCACATGCAGGCCTGACCTCTAACACATTCACTTCCTTCCTCTCCCAGCCAGATGCAGAGGATTGGGGGTGGACATCAGAAACCCTGGAAGTTGGCAGAACCACTGGGTAGAAGCCCAGTTCCCTAATCACCAGAGAGGAGTCCAGCCTGCTAATACTCTGTTGGATCATGATATACAGGAAATAAAATTTTTATTGTGTCAACCCACTGAGATTTGGAGATTGTTTGGTAGCAGCAAGTAACTTACTCTGCTGCAATGGATAGACTTCCCACCTTCCAAGCTGAAGACTCAAGTTTAATTAAAGACTCTACCAGCCAGGGTTCTCCTGAGAAACAAAGCCAGTAGAACATACATAGAAAGAATGCGATTTAAGGAATTGGCTGACACAATTGTCAGGGCTGGCAAGTCCAAAATCTGTAGGGCAGGCCAGCAAGCTGGAAATTCAGGTAAAAGTTGATACTGCAGTCATAACGCAGAATGTATCCTTCTTAGGTAAACCTCAATCTTTGCTCTAAGGCTTTCAGTTGAATGAATGAGGCCCATCCAATTAGAGGGTAATCTTTGTTTTACTCAAAGTCTATTGATTATAAATGTTAATCATATCTAAAAGCCCTTTCACAGCAACTTCTAGACTGGCTAAACAACCAGGCAAATAATTTCTTGTTTGACTAAACAAGTAGGTGCTATAACCAAGCCAAGTTGGCATATAAAATTAGCCATCACAGGGACCAAAGCAGTAATGTTTCAAAAAAAGAAATTAGAGGCATCATGGTGTCATAAAAACAAGATGGAATTTGGATACAGGCAGACCTATTTGAGTCACAGATTCTTATAATTATCATGTCTTGTTTTCTTTTTTTTTTAAGATTTATTTATTTATTTTAGAAAAAGAGAGCAGAGGGAGGGGCAATGGGAGAGGGGGAGAGAGAGAATCTCAAGCAGTTGCCCCACTGAGAGCAGAGCCCAACGTGGGGCTCATTCTCACAACCCTGAGATCATGACCTGAGCTAAAATCAAGAGTCTGACACTTAACCAACTGAGCCACCCAGGTGCCCCATTTTCTTATCTGTAAAATAGGGCTAATACATTGCAAAGTTGTGGCAAAAATGAAAGGACACCGTGTACGTAAAGCTCACAGTACAATGTCTGTCACATGAGAGCAATGGTTTTCTTCCGCTCCATTCAAAGGGGAGTGGTACCCTGTCTTTCAGCAGCAGCCTTAGAAGGATAGCTCTGCTCTTTAGTCCTCCATGGCCCATTCTTCAGAGGTGATTCATTGGAATTTCCAACCACTTAGTATACTCAGTCCATTTTGGCTACAAAAGCTACTTCATTATAACATGGAGAATCACAACAATTCAAGAACAGGAAATCTATTTCCAGGTACATAAATTACCAGGGACAGTAAAATTAATGAGATCTTTAACTTGACCAGCTTACCAAAAATGTATGTAATTCATTTCAAAAGTCCACTTTGTCCTACCCACTTTCCACCTGAATTAGGTTCCTACGGCTGCCATCACAAAGTACCACAGACTGGCTGGCTTAAACAACAGAAATTTATTTCCTCACAAGTCTGAAGTCTTGAAGTCTGAGATCAAGATGTTGGCAGGGTTAGTTTCTTCTAAGGCCCCCAGCTTGATGGTCATTTTCTCCTTGTGTCTTCATATAGTCTTCTCTCTGTGTGTGTCTGTGCTTTGATCTCTTCTTGTAAGGACACCAGTCATGGTCTCCTCATTTTAATTTAATGACTGCTTTAAAGAAGACCCTATTTCCAAATATAGTCACATTCTGAGATACTAGGGGTTAGGATTTTGACACACGAATTTTGGGGTACATAATTCAGCCCATAACACCACCTAACTTACCCACCACCTCCATCCCCACCACCCTCCATGGTGATACACACAGACTATGTCTTACCCCCTGGCACCTAAAGGGACCTGAACTTGCCTGGCCTATTATCTACTCAGACCACAGGAAATGGTGTAAGATTTAAAGGGACACACACACACACACACACACACACACACACACACTTTGTGATCAGTGTTCCACATCACAAATCAAGTGAACAGACTTTGACCATGGAACTGAGCCATCTAGGGATTGAATTAGTAAGCTTGTTAGCAGGATTTGCTAACTACCCACAAATGGAAAGGTACCATATTGCAAAATAAGCACAATGGGTCAGGGTATTTCTCTTAGCTCACTTATCTAGGGATGCCAACCATACTGCATTTTACTAGAAATAGCCAATACCTAAATTAAATGGTCCAGAGTGCATGAACTATATCAGTAATGAACATGCATTTTAGATGAAAGAACCATAAGCATTTAATTATCCCAAAAAGCAAAGGAAAAAGCATCCCAAGACTATGTTAACAAAGAGGCAGATACCACTCTGCATTTTGAACAGGTTTCTAAATCAAAAAGGGCAGTAAATCATGTTACTTATCATTTAAAAATAACTAGGTTTTAAGAAATGAAATTAGACAAGTGATTAATGCGTCAACTTCAGCCAGAGTTCCTTTGATAGTTGGAAGAAAATAAAAGCCAGCCAAGAAATAAACATTTCAAATTCAGGTGCTTTGCAATCTGTGCTCCAAATGTTTCCCCTAAGCTTGTGAAGAGGTGGCTTGCTCTGCATACACAGCAGCCAGATTGCTGGCTCAAGTCAATTCTGTTCAAAATAAAGAGCACTGGCACAAAAGAGAAGAAGCTATAGTTGCAATGGTCAAAAGTCCACCTGGGAGAAATGGTCCTCATAGGCAAAGGGCAGGGGTGCAGGGAATGCCACTGGCTAAAGGAGCGGGGATTGTCAAGGTGGTCTTGAGAGTTGTTTGGGCTTTTTCCTTGCTATTTCCATTCATATCGGGAATCCAATGATGGGCGGAGTCCTTCATATTGAAACTGAAAGATGCGCATGATAGAGTAAGAAAAATATGTCGGCAATAGGACACTGTGCTCAAGGAGAGACAGAGAGTTCATTGCAGGTTAGAGCACACCCCGTAGGAGCCACACTGTGTAAGTTCAAATACCTGCTCTGCCCCTCACTAGCCAGGTGGCCTTGGGCACTTTCACTCTCGATGCCTCAGTTTGTCCATCTGCAAAGTGGAAATAATATAAACAGTACCTACCTCATTGGACTGTTAGAAAAATTGAGTTAATGCATACACAGTACAAAGAACAGTGATTCTATAGAAATAAATAGTAGGTGCTATCGAAGTGTAAACTCTTATTATAGTATGATTTTTTTTAATGTTGTAAAATAAGCTGAAAATAAAACCCTTTTTAATAGTAATGTCTGTATTCCAGGCCAGGACGAGCATGAGACAATGACACAGGAGAACAGAATTCACCTCAGGTATACACAATTTAAGGGGCACCAAAAAGTTCAGTAACAGATAATATTTCAATGTAGTGTTTGAAAAATCAAAGTAATGCAAAAAAAAAAAAAATCCATGATGAACAAAATACCAAAATTTTAAATAAAGATCAGTATTATTAACATTTGGTTTGGTTTGGTTGTTTTTTGTTTGTTTGTTTGTTTGCCTCAGACTTCAGTATAGCTTGGCATGGGGTGAATTATTTATATCACGGCAAAGCATGTGAAAGGTTATACCCCAAACTTTGATTTCTGGAGTGAGAAATTATGTGGAATTTCATTTTCTGTTTCACATTTTTGTATATGTTTAATTTTTTTATCATGAAAATATATACATATATAAAATAAAATAAGTGAGGATTTCCAAAGTTTCATTTCTTAATGAAATCTTGAAAGGAAAACCCCAGATGAAGCTCAAATATATCTAGGCAGAGGACTGATAAAAAAAAAATGAGGCCACACAGCCCACAGAGAATCCCCTGGCAAACCATCTCCCAGCACTTCAGAACCTGCTACTTTGTTCTTTAAATCTACAAAAAGCAAAAAGAAAGAAGAAATTGGGAATATAAGAAATAAGAGTAAAATTCCCTTAACCTTTCTGGGCCTCATTTTCCCCCTGTGTAAAAGGAAGGAATTAGTGGAAACCCCTTCAGCAGCATCGTTCTTCCTTCCAACCAGTGTCTCCCTTGGTGACATTCCCTGGAGTGAAGTTTTTCCATTGTCCTGTTTCCAGGGGGAAATCCAGGCCTTGACCTGCTGTCCTGCTCTATCTCCAATCCCCGAAGCCCGGAGCCAGAGGGCCCTGCAGAGGCCCTGTGTGGGCAGAGGTGGGGCTGAACACAGGCTTCTGAATGCAAAGACCAGGTAATGGATCTTGGTTCCACCCAAACCCCAGCTGCTAGACTTTGAAATTCTTCCTTAACCTTCTGCTTCTGTTTCCTCATCTGCAAATGGGAAGTAATAATACTCATTTCATAGGGTAGCTGTGAAGGTCAAATGAGAAAATATATTTAAGTATTCGGTACGTGGTGGGCCCTTGATAAAAGTCATTTCCTCTTCTCCTTTCCCCCGTGGGTCAAATCTGTTAAAATATTTCAATTCAAAGGCTCTGAGCTATTAGAGGGAAGTAGTAGTGGTCAATACCCAGCAGCAAGCGATGAAAAATTATGGAAAATTCGCTTTGGAGAAAGGCTGTGTAGCTTCTACTTTGCGGCAGACTTCCCTCCTGATTGCATTTCCTTTGAACAAATGTTAAAATTATTTGACATTTAATGAACACACTGCTGATCTGAGTAGGTGACCCAGGAGCCTGCTGGTGACAAAAAGTGGGCAGTGATTAATAATTTGCTATGCTTAATCCCTAAAGCAGATCAATAGAACGGAGATAGTCAAAAGTTGATCGTAATGTCTTTTTATCTTGTTGGACTGTTTCCAGGGAAAAGAAGGCACAACATTTTCCTAATATAGGCTAACCTTCAAGAAAACTTTATAAATTAAAATAATATGAAAAATGGGATAGGACCATGGGTTATGAAACTTTTTAGAAGTTCTTTTCAAAGACCATCAATATATCACAACACACTGAAAACAATGCAAGTTAAGCATAAACCAGTAATCGCTCCACATACATTCTGCCCATTTCCCTTCAGTTTTCTTGTTTTTCCTTTTTAAGAATATATATTTTTTTATTTTAATAATATCTATGAAGTTTTTCAACAAAAATGAAAATGATGCAATCATCAATCCATAGCCCTTGCTGACATTTGAACAATAAAATAAAGCAATGCTTCCATATGATTAGAATATTAGATACAGAAAGATAGAAAAGTAAAATAGGCATTTACCCTCAACCACAATCAAGGCTCATCTAGTGTTCTGCCCCCCAAGTAAGGCTGTTTCCAAGTTCCTTGGAGAGCTTTACAAAAAAAATTGTCAGTGTATATACCAGCCTTTATGTATTTTTCTAAATTACACATAAGAGATTATACTAATCACAAGATCATCCATCTTTCTTTTTCACTTATTTTATGGGATGAATTGTGTCCCCTAAAGTTCATATGTTGGAGCCTCAACTCCCACTAATGTGACTGTATTTGGAGATAGGATCTTTAAAGGGGTAATTAAGGTAAAAAATGGGCCCTTAGTATGGACCCTAATCCAGTGTGACTGGTGTCCTTATAAGAAGACAAAATTAAGGCATACGAAGGGACACCAGGGGTGCACACAGAGGAACACCACAGGAAGAGGCAGTGAAAGGGGGGCCATCCACAAGCCAAGGAGAGAGGCCTCCAGGACCTTGGGCGACGCAACTGTGAGAAAATTAATTTTGTTGTTTATACCACCCAGTCTGCAGTATTTCACTGTGGCAGTGCTAACAAAGTAATATAAATTTTTGGTATGCGTTTGTGATATATCCGTATCAGTGCTCCCAGATCCACATTTCATCGAATTATCACAATTTCTTTAAACCCTGCCCCATCGGTTGACATTTACCTTGCCTCCAGATTTTTGACTAATTCACACCAAAGCTACAGTAAATATCCTTGCACTGTCTTGGCATAATTTTATAAGCATATCTATAAAGTAAATTTCCAGAAGTTGAATTGCTGGCTCAAAGTATAAATGCACACAGACTTAATTTCGATAGTTATTGTCAACTTGCCTTTCAAAAGTTTCCACTTCCACCCAAGGTGTGTAAAGATGTCATTTCCCCCACCCTCTTGCCAGCATTAGATATATCAAGCTTTTAAATTTGTATCAATCCAATGGTTAAAGATTAGTGTATTGTTCTGTTTGTAACTATGAATGAGTCTAAGCATCTTAAAGAGTTGTCAAGAGCACAGACTCAGGGGCACCTAGGTGGCTCAGTCGGTTATGTGTCTGCCTTCGGTTCGGGTCATGATCCCAGGGGCTTGGGACTGAGCCCCCTGTCGGCTCCCTGCTCAGTAGGGAGCCTGCTTCTCCCTCTCCCTCTGCCATTCCTCCCCCGCAAACCCCCCTGCATTTGTACTCTCTGGCTCTCTCTCTCTGTGTCAAATAAATAAATAAAATCTTAAAAAAACAAAAAAGAGCATAGGTTCAGAGGCCAGATCTTGAGCTTGAGTTCTGGGGTGCTGCCATTTCCTAGCTGTGTGACCCTGGCCACATTGCCTGACCTCTCTGTGCATTAGGCTCCTCTTCTGTCAGACAAGATAGCCATGGAACCTACCTCGCCAATGAGGTCTTACAAGAATACCATGAGTGAAGGAACGCCAAATGCTTAGAACAACATTTAGGATACAGTAATTTCCACATTAACGTTAGCTATCATTAATGTTGTTGAAAGCGTAAGAATGCGGGTATCCTGATTATTTGCATTACTGTTTTTGTGAATGTCCTGTGTTATGGACTGAATGTTTGCATCCCCCCAGAATTCATATGTTGAAGCACTAGCCCCCCAATGTG
Source organism: Leptonychotes weddellii (assembly GCF_054177405.1). Lineage (NCBI taxonomy): Eukaryota > Metazoa > Chordata > Mammalia > Carnivora > Phocidae > Leptonychotes > Leptonychotes weddellii. The sequence goes on from NC_138372.1 coordinate 150,834,919, forward strand.
GCTGAATTTGAGCTGAGGCCTCTAAGGAAATAATTAAGGTTAAATGAGGTCATAAGGGTGGAGCCCTAATCCAATAGGATTAGTGTCCTCATAAGAGAGACTAGAAAGATAGCTCACTCTCTCTCCCTGCACTCAAGCAAAGAAGAGGTCATATGAGCACACAGGGAGGTGGTAACCACCTACAAGCCAAGAGAAGAGTTAAACCAACCCTGCTGGCACCTCGATCTTGGACTTCCCAGCCTCCTGAACTGTGAGCCATAAATTTCTGTTGTTTCAGCCACCAAGCTCGTGGTGTTTTGTTATGACAGCCCTAGCAAGTGATTATACCCTATTCACATCTTTTCTTCATCTTTCTATCCAGTTAGTCTTTTCTAATTGTTTCTATGAATTCCACTCATCTACGCCATCTTCACTGGATTTATAAGGACAGACGTGCCGACCAAAGACTCTGAGGATGTGTGGTATTGGCTTCTATGTGGATCTCCCAACCAGGAGCTGAGCTAGATGCAGCAGAGAAGGACCTGCTGAATGGCGATCAGGAAGTGCTTGAGGTAAAACTTTAAGGCTAACCAGTCTAGATTTAAGGATGTATTGTGTAAATTCTGGTCCTCAACACCAGCGCGAGTATGACATTCCACAATCTCCTCCAAACACTAAGGACAAACACCAGGGCACCTTCCCTTGACTTTGAATTTTTTTTTATACATCTCCTCCAGTAAAGAAAACTATGGAGGGTATCAGTTACTTCCTACCCTTGTTCATTTCCACATCAAAGTCTTGGTACTGAAATGTACTTTTTCAAATTTAAATCCAAAATTGTAATTTAATGCAGAGCAATTATAAGTAACAGATGCTGGAAGGTTTGCACTTTTTTGCTTCCACAAGAAATATACACATTGGATCCAAATTTTTGGATATGATATCCAAACTAAGTTAGGGGCTGGGAACGAGAGATTGCTAAATTTAAACCCAAGTATATTAGCTTTAGAGCTGGAAAGTGTGGGGAAATTGGGAAACCAGACACATAAAAACCACTCTATTTGACGGACAGCCCCACTTGATCAGCACATTGGACTCCAAAGGTAAGGCAAGGGGGGCAGCAGGCTAGAGGCATAAACTTCAGAGCTGAAGTGAAATGGATTCAAAACCCAGGCGTCACTCACCGTATGATCTTGGCCAGGGTAATTTAGCCTTTAAGATTTTTTCCCCAGCTACGAAATAAGAATGATGTCACCTACCTTATTGAGTTGCAACAATTTGGTAAGTCAATGACTAGAAAGTGCTCAGCCCCATGCCTGACGCGTGCTAAGAGTTCTGCAAAGGACTTAATACCCCCAAGACTTTCTCTCAGTTTCTGAACACCTTATTTTGTTTTTGTGATCCGGCCAATCCAGTTCCATATTCACCAATCCACTGTGAAGTGCTTATTGAGTTCTAAGTGCCCCCCACCACCCATACCAGGAATGAAAGGGAAGAATAAGACGCTCAAGAAACATCCAGCCTCCTGAAGGAAGTCAAACCTGTACCTATGAACCAGAGAACGATACAAGGCAAGGAAGATCAAGGAAGTCAGACCACTAAGTGCCACTGGAGCTTGCGCCTGGAAGCGTTTGGGTGGAGTGGGAGACAGAATGGCTTCAAACGGTCACAGTGGAAGTCAGTCACGCATACAGCAATGCAGACGCGCTGACGGTGACCAGCTGCTTCACTGGCTGCCTTGCCAGACCACAGAGCAGGGCTCCATCCTCACGGAGAGCAGCTTCCCAGGCACGGAGGGTGGTGGTGTGGACTCAGCCCAGCTAAATCCCCTCAGGTTTTCTCCTGCATGTGGCCTTGGGAGAGGGATGGTGGAAGTTTCCTCTCCTCTGAAGTACTTCATCACTACCTTTCCTGTGGCATCACTGTGCGGTGCCATTCACTGTTCCTACGCATGCCTCCCTGACCAGTGGCGCGTCTCACGGGGGCAGGGAAGGTGCTTTCTTCTCTTTGGCCCCCCCACAGCCAGGAGTCCTGGGCTCTCAGTAACTGTCTCCTCCATGACCAAATGACTAAAATAAATACATGAATGAATGGAATTCATAGGTGCTCGTGTATCTTATGTCAAAGAGCGGGACAGGTGGAAACAAGGTAAAATGAGAAGTAAGGAAATACGAACCAAAAACCAGCTCATGAGAAATGTGGACACCATGGCACAGGAATCTATTACAATGAGATTGCTATCACATCCTTCATTCTTCATCTCCTCCATGGCTCTAGTTCCTGGCAATGAAGTTGTGGCAAGGAGCCAGGGAGGGTATTCTGGGTATCATTGCTATACAACAAGGTGCCCCAAAACTTAGTGGTTTAAAATAGCAGTGTCCTCTATCTCTCATGATTCTGGGGGCTGACTGGCCACAGCGGGGCATGTCGTCTAGTGTGGGGGCTTTTGTGTGGCTGCAGCCGGAGGACAGCTGGAACGGGGGTCATCTGAGGGCTCACGGGACCTCTGAGACAGCTCCTTCACACAGGTGTCCATGCCTTCCTCCCCTGCCTCCCCACATGGGTTTCTCACAGCCTGGTGGTCACAGGGGATCTCACAGTCTGCACAGATGCCAGCCTCTGAGAGGCTGAAAGTGGGGGCTACCAGGACGTGGAAGGGCTACGGAAATGCTGGGGTCACTTCCATCACATCCTACTGGTCAGAGCACTCCGTGGACCCAAGGAGTAGAGAGATGGACTGCATCTTCTGATGAGGAGTGGCAAGCTCACATTTTAGAAGAACATGCGGGATGAAGATATTCCTGCAGTCACATCTGGAAAATACAGCTGGCCACTGTCTATTGTCCTCACTAATGCTGCTAGCGTCATTCCTAAGAATCCCTGCATAGCCAAACCGAGGTGAGAAAATTCGGAAAACTCCTCAGAGCCTAGGTCCCACTGGCACAGGGTTTGATGGCTAAATGTCTGCATCCTGTTTCAAGGACGCAGATGTTCCTTGACACAAAGTCTTTCCCGTGGGCTCTCAGTGCTCCTAATCAGGCCCTTCAGTAGTGGATGAAGCTCTTCTATGTACCTGAGACAAACGTGCCCTTTGTTCAAGGTGGATGCTGTAGGGGAGGAAACCTTTTTTCTTTTGCCCGTCTAGTTTCTTTGGTCTAGTAAATTGACATAAGACAGATGAACAGGAGAAAAACAAATTTCAGACGTGCAGGAGCCCCAAAGACCTGAGACCTGAGACAGGCAATCAAGGCCCAGATGCCACGAGCTAAGGAGAAGGGCATAGGGTTTGAGGCTTCAAAGGGGAGGAAGATCATTCACAGGAAGATGAAAAGAGCAAATGTTTGGTAGACAAATGTTTGCCGTGCCATGCAGATAACTCTTTATGATAAAAAGCTGCTTTGGCATTAGTTCTCTCCTGGTGCAGGCCCTGTATCACTAAATTCTTTCAAAGCAATTAAGTCCTTCACACGATTTTTATCTCATTCTCTCATGACCTATGAGGCGGGTACTCACAGTAATAATATCAACAATAATAGCAAATAATCATGCAGCGCTTACTATGTGCCAGGCCCTAGAGCGGAAGGAAGGTAAACAGCTCCTCCTGAGTCTGTTGGGCCTTGATTGTCTTCAGCTCAAAATAATCCACATGCCAAAGTAGCATATCTGGGGTGGTGTATTCTGCTCCCCCTCAGTGCATAGCTTGGGAAGGCAGTGCAAGCTGCCCCAGCCTGTAGCCCCCTCTGGATACATCTTCAGGTGCTATGGCCTTCCTCCCAGCACAACGCTCTGCAGGTAGGAGACCTTCAGGGACAAGCAGATAACTGAGTGAATGAAGGAGCAAGAAATACCTGTGCTTTCTTTTCAACAGGGTGGCCTCTGGAGTAGATAGGGAAAAGCAACAGGGGCAACTGGATCGGAAGGAAGGATCCCCAAGGCACTCAGCTCCCACAGGGGCAGCTGAAATCTGTGCCCCACACATCTCCTTGAGGTGACAGTGAGGAGGAATGACAGCATTTGCAGCTGAACAGAATGCAGTTCAGTTACAGCCAGGAAACCGGAGCTGGTGGCAACCAGCTAATCTAGGAAAATAAAAGTAGAAAGGACTATGTTATTTATAACCTTAGTGAGGCAACAGGGCCAAAAAAATATTGTCTAAAGTATTACCAAAGAACATAATTTTTCAGATACATAGTTACTTTTTCAGAAACATAATTCACTAGGGTGATTTTAAAACACCCCCCTTTTCAGCCATAAATTACCATTTGTGAGTGTTTGACTTATCTGTCATCTTATTAAATCAGGTCTCCCTGCCCCCCCACTCCCCGCCCAAGCTACAGTTATCAGTTTATGATTAAACTTTGGCAGGGTGTTAGCTCTGTCTTCATGGTGGCTCAGAAAACTAACCAGCTGCAAGTCGAAATTTTTAGATTGCATGTCTTTAAAATTCCTTTGCATATAAACAGAAAAATTAATTATATATATATCTCAGTGCTCCCCCTGCTCTAGTTATCAAAAACTTGAGTGACTGTTCATTCAAAGTGCCACAGCAGCCTCCTTCAGGCTCTTCCACAGCCGATACGGTCTCCAGCCGCACCCTGCCACTAAGAATTACTTAAGCAGAAAAATGTGCTTTCCATAGGATCTATGGAATATCGGTTTGCATCAGGTGAAGCAAAACCAGAATCCTCCAAGCCTCATGGACTTGGAAATCCACCAAGTCACTTCAGTCCACCCACCTAGTCCTTCTAGGTACGTAAAAATGTAAATATTTTATTTTATACTTTATATGGGGTGTTTTATAGAGCAGAGAAATCAGAACACCCCTAACCTGACACCGTAAACCTACCAGGCTCGAATATTGCGCAGCTGTATTCCTCTCGTTATTCCCCTTATCAGTGATTAAGGGCAGCTCCCACACGCATGAAAGCTTTCGACATTCCTCGCGGAAGATGCTGGAGAAAACTGGGTCGTTGGAGTGAGTGCGTGGAAGTGAAAAACAAGTTTGAGAGCCCTCCCTCTCCTAAACTTGTCAACTTCACCTCAAGGAGTTCACACAGAGTTGAGTGCAAGCGCCGCACATGCTAAGGGCACTGTGTTGTTGTTACCCTAATAAAAGCACCAGCTGAAATGCATTCCGTGCCAGGCGAGCTCTTTACCTGCTTTCCATCTCATTCATTCTCACACAGCCTATGTGGTAGGTGCTAACAGCAATAATACCTGCAAGAATAGACAAGAGTCCTGCAGCGCTTACCATGTGCCAGGCACTGTTCTAAGTGCTTCTTGTGTAATGCTTACAACAACCTGATAAGGCAGGTGTACTAAGTGTTGGGAAACTGAGGCACGGAGGGATAAAATAACTTGCTAAAATTTCCCATAGATAGTAAGTGATGGAGACTGACTCTGAAGTCAGTGCTCTTAACTGTTATTGTACCCATTTCACAGATCAGGAAAGTAAGGCACAGGGAGACAATGTGACCTATGTTCATCAACCTGGTAAGTGATCAAATGGGATTCCAGCCCAAGTATGCCAGCTCCAAAGCCCAAGTCTTGCTGGGATTGACAAACTTCCGGTTAGCTTCAGAGTGACTCACTGCGTTTTGCGTGCTGAGTACAATAGCTGCTGTTCACCTCAGTTCCGGCCACCCTGGCAGGACCAAGTACAATACCCTGAAAGAACAGCTTTAAGCAAGGGTGAGACAGAAAGATGCCCATTTTATGTGATTTTGAGAACACCTTTCCCCACATAAGGAGTCACTCTCTCGAATTTCAGCTTGGTCTCTGGCAGATGTAAAACATCATGCTGCATCAATAACCCCTATCTCAAAAGCCTTTACCAGACTTTTCCTCAGAGAGGGAAGAGACAATTAAGGCTTTCGAGGAGGGAGGAGGAGAACAGAAGGGGGCCTCAGACCTACCATGTATCCCAGCCTGAGGCTAAGCTGTGTCCACCTCTGGGATTCCCGTATATCTAAACATATTTAGTGAGCTGGTGGGGCTGGGCTGCCAGCAGGACATTTGCATAAGGGACTGAGAAGCCTTCTGGGAGGGCTCTCACCCTAACTGGGAAGGGGGTCAGCAGAGAAGCTTGGACCAGTGACAAAGCCTTAGTCACTGGGAAACAGATGCAGTTCTGAGTGAAGTACTGGGGCTTCTGTCCCTTACATTTGTCTCCACCTTGTACCTCAGAGAAGTGGTTGTGCAGAGAAATTAGGAACAGCTTTATGTAAACGGTGGCCAGACAAGTACTGAATTCTACTCACTGAAGATGGCAATTTGGATCTCTGGAGACCCCAGTTCATCAGTCCTGTTATTGGGCAAGAGACAGCCCAGCCTGGCAGTTACGGTGGGTGGGATTGAAAGGAGGTGGCAAGAACTGATGTGTCCCATGACACGGCAGCCCTGTCCTGGGGAAGCAAGCACCCAGTACAGGGAACTGGGGTGGAGTAATGAGAGCCAACAAAACTCATTTGTGAGGTGTTTTCCACATCACCCAGCCCATTAGAAGAGGTCTGTGTGTGCCACAGTCTGTTGGACACAGGTAAGAAGCCAAAGAAAAGTACCACAGGGAATTCTCACCCTGCCATTGCCCAACTCTTAATTGAGACCCAGGACTGATTCCAATCTTCCAATTATGCATTCATTCATTCCTTCATTCAACAAGTACTTATTAAGCACCTATTATATGCCTGACACAGACAAAGAGGGTTCAGCTATTTATAAGATGGCCATGTCTCCAAATACATCCCTCCATGCTTCTTCTTGCTCCCTAGCTTTTAGCCATATTAGCTTTCCTTCAACTCCTTCCTTCACTCAGGCTCACTGGTATAAGATCAGTGATTGGATTGGTCAAAATTTCAGAACAAGGCAGCCTGTCCCTAGTATTCCTGGCAGCAACAATGTTCCTGGCTTTCATTTCTTCATAGAGCTGGGTTCGTTGGCAAGCACTTCTATCAGGTAGGGTGAGAAGACTTCTTAGTCGGATGCCTCCCTCCCTCCCCTCCCCCAGCTGCCTGTCTTGTTTCTTTCTTTCAAACTAAGTTCCAGGAAGCAGCTCTCTTGTGTGAGAACTCACAGTCATAAGAGGTTCATCCGGTGTTCAGTTCAGCCAATAGTTATTTGTCCTTGAGCCATGTGGACTAGATTATCCAATTTTGGTCAGATTTGAGAAGCAAAGCATAGAGATAACCAATAATACTACAGAACAAACTGAGACTAAGTGGTTGAATAAAATGATGCATGGCCAAGCACCAGCACATGGCCTGGCACATTTTCAACATGCTCGTCTGTACTTCAAATGTCAGCATACCCAACTCTGTTACAGCCTCACCTCTTTGTCTACACTCTTTTCATTGGTGATCTCATCTAGGTCTGTGCTCTAAATGACCCCAATATCTTCATGCCTCCCATATTTACTGTCTAGCCCTGACCTCCCCTCTGAGCTAGACAGTCATATATGGAATTGCCTACCTGACGAGATCTTGGCTTGTATCTCTTGCAAGCAACCCCAACCTCTGCATTTCCACAAGAAAGCTCATGATTTCCTGCTCTGCTTCCAAAATATGCCCCTCCTCCATCCCAGTAAAAGGAAGTATCATCCATCCAAAAACCTAAGAGACATCCCCAATCACTCCCTTTCTCTCCCCGTCCCTGCCCTTTCCATACACACATCCAATTTGTCACCTAGACTCATAGGCACATTCTCCAAAATATGTCAAGAGTTGGATAATTTATATCCACCTCTCTGGTTACTCTTCTTTCCAGACCACCATTATCTTTTCCCTGGACTACGATAAACTAGCAGAATGGGTCTCCCTGCTCCCATTCTTGCCTTCCCGTGATCCACTCTCCACAGAGCAGCCAGAGTAATATTTTAAAACAAAACTCAGATCATCTTACTCCCCTGTGTAAAAAATCCCAATGGTTTCCCACTGCACTTGAAATACAGTTCAGACTCCTCGTTCTGCCTCTGAGTCATCTAAGCTCCTACACTGACCAGCCACCTGCTTCTCTCTCCTAACCACTCCCCTACTTTCTCAGTAGCCCTAGCCTCTGTAGCTACTTGGTCTCTTTTCTGTCCCTCCAACAGCCCAGGCTCTGGCTTTTTGCACTTGCTGTCTCCTCTGCCTGGAATACTGATACCAAATCTCTTCAGCTGCTCAAGTAATTGACTCTTTTTCAGCCATCAGGCCTTGACCGAAATGTTGCTTGCTCAGGGAGGCCTTCCCTGGTCACCCTAGTCAAAATGACATCCCAGGTCACCCTCCATCACATCATTAGATTCATTTCTTTCACAGAACATAATCATAATCTGACATGTTGTGGTTTGTGTCTCAATTCATGACTGATTGGCTCTCCTCCCCAATAGAATGAAACCCCGGGAAGGCAGGAGCCATACCTGTCTTCATCGCTCCATCCCCAAGGTCTAGAACAGTGCTTGGGGTATAGTAGAATCTCAATAAATATTGTTAAATAAATGCATAAATTAATCTACAAATGTTCTCAATAATTATCACTTTATTATTAAAATGAACTAAGTGCAAAATAGAAATGTAAACAACTCTGGGTAAAAGAGTAAAATCTGAGAGTACACAGGGCTCCAAACTGCCTATCTTTGGTTACCACACCAAATACACATTTGCAACATAAAGAGCTCTCACCTACTAGATTTCATGAAGAGGTAACTATTTATAAGCAGAGACAGGTCAGTAGGCATCCTCTAGAGGAACTTAGCTCAGATCTAAGCCGACTCTAGAGGGCTATTTGAGGGTGTCAGTGTTGACAGAGTTAGGATATGGGTGTATTAGCTCCCTATCATTGCTGTAATAAATTACCACACATTTAGTGCCTTTAAACCACACAAATTTATTACCTCACAGTTTTGGAGGTCAAAAGTTTGGAGATGAGTCTTATGGGTTAAAATCAAGATGGCAACAGGGCTGCATTTTTTTGGAGTCTCCAGGGAGAATCCATTTCCTTGCCTTGTGTCTATTCCTCCTTCTTCAAAGAACATCACTCTGATCTCTGTTTCCATCATCCCATTTCTTCTCTCTGACTTTGACCCTCTAGCTTGCCTCCAGTAAGAACCCTTATGATTACCTTGGGCCCTTACGGATAATCCAGGATAACCTCCCCATCTCAAAATCCTTAATCACACAAAGTCCTTTTTGCAATGTAATGCAACTTCTCTATAGTCTTGAAAAAAAAAAATGTTAAGGATTTTTTATTTAAACTAACAGTAATGAGCCCATGACATGTTAAATAAATAACATATATTTTATGAAAATTAACTATGTTTTTCAAAACAAAAAAACAAAAAGAGTGAAAAGAGTGACATTGTTTTACATGTTCATAAATCTCTCACCTGTCTGAATAAAGAGAAGAAAGCTAGATTCTGATATCTGCTTCTGCATTTAATCTGTTGTAATATCACACTTAATAGAGCATTTGGAAAACTCTGTTGTAAAACCGTGAGAGAATGAGACCTCCTGACCCTTGAAAAGATCTTGGGAACCCCCAGTGGTCACAGGACTACACTTGGAGAGTTACTGTTCTAGCAACACAAACTGCCTGTAATTTGCTGCACACACAACGCTGTTGTTCACAAGGCTAGGAGTTCCCTTCCCACCCATGCTTTACTGGAGAGCTTTGGCTCTTCTTGTAAGATTCAGATATTGCTTCTTCCAGGCTGAGTTAGATGCTCTTCTTCTGGTTTCTGGGAGCACTTTCTCCCCTCTCACTGGCTCTCATTCTCAATACGCTCACATTGCCCTGTCACACTGGATTTAATTCTGTCTAGGAGTCCATCAACCCACCACACTGTGAGCTACCTGAAGATGAAAACTGTGTTTAATTCATCTCTGTGGCCCCATATAAGTGGTATGCTATAAATGTTTATTGAATGTAAAGTAAATGAATGTCTCCTTCTGGCAATGTGAGCACCAGCATGAGAGAACAGAAAACAGGGAGTTAGGTCAGCAGCGCCTGCTCTTACAGACTGTGCTTCTTCCCACCTGGACCAGTCCCAAAGACCCTTACCACTCTGTAGGGCACACATGCTCAACCTTTAGGATTTCTGGTTCTGGAGAGTGCTGAGTAGTCACTAAGCAGAAGAAATGCTTGCAGTCCCTTCGAAGCTTGAGCCTCCAGGTCTTGCCAGGTGTCTGTACTGCTCTCTGGATTACGTGTGAGGGTCCAGAGTCCTCAGTATACAACACATATTTATGTCCCCCCGTCTGCCTTGCAGCCCTGGCTTAAAGGAGCAAGCAGAGAAACATGGAAATCCAATGATGAAAAATTAGCCACATGTCCATAGTTGGAATTTGCATAAGGTCTCAATACAATTTTCTAGAAAATGTCAGTGAGCTTAACCAGCAATCCTGTTGATGTGCTCCCAGACAAATGTGCAAAAGAAAAGATACTGTAATTGCTTTGATCCCATGGTTTACATTTAGGGCTGTGTTTATCAGGTTCAGTCCACTGGACCTCCCCCCATCAAAAGGCAGCTCAACCACTTCAACTGCATGTTTGAAAATCCACTGTTAAGTCATAAGAAATGGAAGGCTCGGCCACGTCAGTTCCCACACAAAGAATGTACGTATCTGTGCTTGTCCATAAAAACACTTAATTGGCTGCACACAAATGTAGATTATATTACAGGTATAAAACTGTTGGCAGAGGAGGAGTTTCTGGGATAGCACTCATGAGACTAAGACCACTAACTACAGAAATCATAACTGACCAAGGGCTACAGCTCTGAAACCCATTGCTGCATCTGTGGTAAGGCCATGCTTCCCACGGTCTGCTCCCATGGCAAGGACATCAAAGTCAACATATTTCTGAGGGCCAACTGTCAAAGACTCATCGTGGCCTTACTAGGGACTCCTTAGGCTACTCAGCAGTCCACAACATTTTGACCCAACTTTCCCTTCCTCTCTCCTTCACTTGGAGTCAGATTTGCATCATGGTCTGCCAACTTTCCCAAGCTTTTCCAGCTCCCTCCACATTTTCTCTAACAGGCATTTCTCCTAAGAAAATTCTAGCACGTTTAATCCTGTCTTGGCATCCACTTCTTGGGGAATTTGGAATAACCTACCAGGCAACATCAGGTACCATGTTCAAGAAAGAACACCAAACTGGCAAGTAGGAGACCCAGATCATTGTCCCAGCTCTGTCTCTTCTTAGCTGTGTCATTTCCTTGCCTGCCAAATGAATTTACTGGATTAGATATCTCTAAATCTTTTCCTGACTTCAACATCTTGGATACCATAGCTCCTGTCCAGCCATTTATGACCACAGTGTTCCTGGCATCCTAGGAGACAGTGTCTCCCAGCATGGTGACATCTCAGATGAGGAGTCACATTTCCATACACTGCCCTTGACCAAGAGAAAACTAAAAGCCCTCGGCAGGTAGTGTTGGTAGAGAACCAAGCGCAATATACATTTTGCAGTCTAAGTTGTTGTCTGACTAGGAGCTCATCTTGCAACCAGAGCATTGGTATGCTACCCAGCTTGAAGAGATGTTACCCAGCTTGAAGAGATTCTACCCACCTCAGGGAGAGATGAGATGTGCCCCCTTCTGAGCCCCTAGAACCCCATGTCAGATGCTCTCCAAACACTTAGCACATGGACCTCACAAAGACCCTGGGGTAGGCCAACTGTAAGTTAAAATCATCAGTGTGCGAGTGAGAGGTGATATCATTTAGGATAGTATGACCATGACCACCTGGGAGAAGAAAGCCCAAATTAACAGTGGCTTCAACATTCTAGATTTTGTTCTCTCACCAAAAAAGTAGGACTGATGGGGAGGTCCAGGTTCTAGAGTCCAGGGTATCTAACCAGCAAGGGGAAACATGAGGGTACTATGTCCTGGAAGAAGTGGGAAAGAATTTGAGGGGAGACAAGGTAACAGAAAGATGTAGGGCACTGCACAGATCCCTTGCTCTTCTTCACCATCCGCTCAAGAGTATTTCAGAATGTAGAGCTCTTACATCAACGTGGTTCTAACGACACATAAATGCATAGATGAGCATCTCCTCCAGACTGATGTGAAGGGATGCAAAACTCTTACGCCTCCAGCTGGGCCAGCTTAGCTCTATTCCCTTCGAAGTGACGCTTGTTAATAAGTTGGCATTCATCTTACTCTTGTGAGTTTATTTTATCACAGACTCACTGAGGAAAAAAAAAAATCACAACTTACCACAGTAAAGTAAATATCACAAGATAAATGACAATGTTGGAATGGAAACCACTTAGGGTCTCAGAACGGTCAGTCACAAACAGTTTCTAGACTATTAGCTGTTAAAGGTTATGCCTTATGTCACCCAAAAGGGTTTTCCCCTAGATTTATAGCATGGTCTCGAGGAAGATTTATTGCCATCTTAATTTTTTTCCCCATTTTAACTTTGTGAACCGTCAGTCTGGAATTCCTCCTAAGTTATTTAAGAATGAGGAGTAGCTGGTTTTTAAGAAATGCTTGTGGTACATTTTCTGCAATGTTAGTGTCCTTCTTATGAATCAGATCATAATGCACTTGAGTTGGGACCAAACCATCCTCCTTTTCCCCCTCCAGTTTCACTCTATGACATTGTCCATCCTGCTCCCTGTCCCAGGAAACTGACCTGTAAAGACACAGAAGCAGCTCTCTTGCCTTTGGCTTCCAGGTGGGTATAGACCCCGGGAGAACTGGCCAGACGTTGGAGGGAGGGAGGACTGGGCTTGAGGCATTTAACCCCCCAAATCCCTCCTCTGTGCTGCATGGCTGGCATCCCTCTGGATGCAAGGAGGCAGCTCCTGCCAGGCAGCCCCCGCCTCACAGCTCTGTCTCCAGGTTCCGGTAACCACTCGCTCCCATTTTCTCTCTCCAGGCACATTATAACCCCCACCCCAGATTTTGGACTTGGCCATCTGACTTGCTTTGACCGATGGAACATAAGCAGGTGGGCCGCTCTCTTCCGAGCAGAAGCATTTTGTGTGCTCTTGCACGGTTGGGTTCTGTCCCTCTTCTTCTGCCCTCCATCCTGAGAACAGCATGTCTCAGTAAGAAATCACCATGGGCCTGGGTTCTCAAATGAGAAGGTATGTGCAGCTTAGCCACTTCAGCCACGCCTAGCTAAGCCCACTTGAGCCCAAATGAACCCAGCTGAGCCCAGCAGAATCCAGTAGAAACACAGCCTACAGCCCTCAGTAACAATAAGCACAGGAAACGCATGTTTGTTGCCATAAGCCACTGAGATATTATGGTCGTCTATTGTCACAGCAAAAATCAACCGATATGCTCTCATTGCCCCTTCAGATCTAGGGGCCTTACTGGCACCTGCTTCCTCTAGGCTCCTAAGCCTTTATAAATAGCTCCTTTATTAAAGACTCCTCAGTTTACTTGATAGGATAATGTCATCTGTTTCTTGCTGAGACCCTGACTGATATATGTCCTGTTCAGAGCTGAGAGGAAACCACGAAGAGGCTTGATACAAGGGTAATGCCTACCCAACTCTACGAATAAATAATACTAAGGGGAAAGAGAAGAGGAGGAGGGAGGAAGAAGAGTAGGAGGAGGAACACAAGGAGAAGGAGAAGAAAGAGATGGAGAAGGAGGAGGGAAAGGAGAAGAAGAGGCAGAGAAATAATGGAGAAGGGGCAGGGGAAGGAGGAGGAGGGAAAGGGAGAAGCAGCAGTTACTGGGGTCTCCTCTGTGCCAGACACTGGGCTGAGAGCTTAGAGATGATCTCATTTCATCCTTACGACAACCTACTACTATTGATGATGCTCCTTTTGTAAAAAAAGAAGATAAAGAGAGAAAGCAGCTTCTTCAAGGTTACCCTCAGCAAAGTCCAGATCAATTGTTCCACAGCCTCAAGACAGAAAACATCTGGTAAGGGGTGGTGGGAAGGCCTCGTGATGACAGCATCTGAGAGGGCCTTCAAGGATGGACGCGTGATGCCCGTTACTCACAGCTCTTGGACAGCGCGTGCCAGAAAGCCCTGCTAGCCCACGGAAGTACGGCAACAACTATGGCTTGCAAAATACCAACGGAGAAGCAAGTCAGGCCCTTGCTTGTCATAAAGCTTGAGCTCTGGGTAGATCCAGAATTCACAGGCTCTGTGAATGGAACTCCATTAAATCACCAGCTATGTGTGCAGGATGAGCTGCTTGTGATGCTGGGACCTTCTGCCGCCGTGCAAACTCAAGTGAATCCCGGGGCTCTCCTCTGAGTCAGGAGTTCACAGACAAGTTCCCACTGTCCCTGGCAGCTTTATTTCGGCTTCAAGATTGTCCTCACAAAAGTGACCGCTTAAAAGAGGCCTCCACTTCTGAACCCCAGTCACACACTGTCTGCTCACCAGTCTTGCACAGACGTCTTCTCCGCAAGTCCTGGCAGGGGTGCCTTCATGTAATTCTAATGAGCCTTTTGCAGGACGCCGCGCACCATCGGCCCTGCAGCGTCACGAACGGCCACTTGCAAGGAGCACCGCGCTCTCCACAGCGCTGCGGACTCTGCTGTTGGCATAAGGTGAATGCTCGACCCCTTCAGGTTCGCGTGCTGGCCTGCACAGGCTACCAGTCACCAGTACCTCTGCCTTCACCTTCAAAGTGCCACCCCAGCCTCCCCTAGAAGTCCTTACTGAGCTGGGCTGAATGGTGGGTGAGCATAATGATTCTATTGCTCAAGCTCCTGGGTTGAACCCCAGCCCTGCGACTGACCCGCTGTGTGGCCACAGGCAAGTCTCTTCACTCCTCTTCGGCTCAGCTTCCTCATCTGTCTAATTCATTTGCAATATTGATGACTAAGCCCAAGAGCATTAAAGCCCTCTGGACCCAATAAAGCAATAATGCCCACCTCAGAGGGTTGTTGTCAGAAATAAATGTTACTCTCCGTGGAGGGCTCCGAGCAGTGCCTGGCATGTGGCGAGTGCCGTTGAAATGTGTGCTATTATCTGCAATTACCTTAGCTCCTAAAAACTGTGCTCTTTGCTCTGTCTTTCTAGAGAGACTTCAGGGAGGGATAGCACTTTTTATTCTGTGTGTCTTACTCATCTCCATATCCCTAGCTCCTTGCCTTGGTATGCAGTAGGCTTGGGGGAAATAGTTCACGTCTGCTGGTTATTTTGAGCCTCCAGCGGCCTTGAGCGGCCTCTCCCCCTGCCCCACACTTGGGCTGGCCCCACTAGCCTCCTGGGGAAACAGAACATGTCAGGCCCCTTTGAGGTATGACAGACCACGCTGATCTGATGACAGCTGACCCACCCAAGCACAGTCTTCCCTTTTTGAGACAAATCATCACCCTGCTACTCTAGCTGCTCCTGGGTGGACCACGTGTGCTATGCCTCAAACTCAGAGGCCTGCAGGAGCCCAGGAAGGAAACACGCCGGAATGCACCAGGACGGATGAGGACGGCGGCAAGTGGGCAAGTGGGTGCCTGCCCGGAGAAGGCAGCTGCCACTGACCTCCGGCTCATCACTGCCAGAAAAGTTAGGTCTGACGGTGCCATATCCTGATGTTTCCAAGAGAAGCCACGTTTATGGGCCATCTCCTGATGTTTAAGTATTTGTGACGAGGTCAAAAAGTTGAAACGTATTTTGGAGATCAAATAACACACATCTGGAAAAATAAATAAATCTGTGAGATAATAGATGGGGTTAATTAATGAGAGGGAGAGAATGCTTTTATAATATATATGTATATCAAATCACCGTATACTTTAAATAGCTTGCAACTTCATTTGTCAATTATACCTCAGTAAAGCTGGAAAAAAAAATAAATAACACACACCTGTACAAGGTATAGCAACTTGTGATTTAGTAGCAGCAGCTACCAGCCAGCCCAGGTACAGTCTGAGTGCGTGGCCCCCAACTCCCAGTACGGGACCCGACTGCAGGTCCAACGCTACCAGGCTGATAAACTAGTTCTGAGGATAGCCTGGTTCTGCACTCAAGGTGCTTACTCTGTCCCAGGGCATACAGTGCCTTCCAGCAAACGCCAGTGATTTCATTTACTTTTCTTTTTTTTTTTTTTTAATTTTTATTTATTTATTTGACAGAGAGAAAGACAGCGAGGGAGGGAACACAAGCAGGGGGAGTGGGAGAGGGAGAAGCAGGCTCCCGGCTGAGCAGGGAGCCTGATGTGGGGCCCGATCCCAGGACCCTAGGACCATGACCTGAGCCAAAGGCAGACATCCAATGACTGAGCCACCCAGGTGCCCCGATTTCATTTACTTTTGTTCACAGCCCCATGTTTTTCTCACTCTCAGTTTTGCTCAGTATTTACTGAGCAACTACTGCATCCTGGATTTTAGAAACTAAAAATGCAGCAGTGTACATGACAGATGATCTCTGCCCTCAGAGAGCTGGCAGTTTCAAATATTAGGCATCTGTGTCTTGTTCCTGATTTTTAAATATTGATAACTAAATAAAAAAAAAAAAGATCAAAAGCCTTCTAGGAACCAAATGTATTTTTTAAATCTACAATCCCAAAAATATTTCCTGAAATCCTAATACATGAACAAGGTGGGAAGATAGATTTTTCCATGGAAAATATATTTATAAACATCCTGGAGCTTCTCAGTACAGGTTAGCATAAGAAGCCCATGAAAAGGGTTACAGAAAAGAAATAGGTTTTGCTTTATCTAATCCAGCATTTCCCATTTACTTGTCCAGGGAACTCTTCCTCCCTTGAATGCCAGTTAACTTTTGATGCATAACAAATCATCCCTGAAGTGAGATTTTTAAACAATAATCATTGATTTGGTGGGTGATTCTGCACATCAATAATTTGGGCTGGGCTCATGTGATCGGTTCCAGTCTCAGCTGAGCTTGTTCATGGGTCTGCGGTTACCTGCCAGGTGGGCAGTGGCTAGCTGATCTAGGATGGCCTCAGTGGGAACAACTTCCCTTTCCTCCATGTGGTCTCTCATCTCCCAGCAAGCTAGTGCTGGTGGCTGGGCAGGGTTCCGTAGAGCAAGTGGAAGCGTGCAAGGTCTACTCGTGAGACATAAGCTCAGGACTGGAACAGTATCTCTTCTTCTGCATTCTAGGGACCAAAGCAAAGCAGAAGACTGGTGCAAGTTCAAAGGGAGGAAAAATACATTTCATCTCTTGATGGGAGAAGCTGCAAAGTCACGTTGCAAAAGACATGATATAAGGAGGAGTAAAGAATGACGGCCATGTTTACCCCCTACCGTATCATGCCATACCTATAAATGGGCCTTGGAACCCACCTTATGTGGAACCCATGTTGGGAAAACCTCATCTAATTCATGTTCAAGGGAAGTTTTGATATATAATTATTCTACTTGGGACCAGTGGTTTTTTAACCACACCCGAATAATAGCTTAAATATTCTTCCACCATGTCTGCTCCAAAATACATATGAAATAACCCTGTGCACAAAGGAAATACATAATCCTCAATTCTTTTCTGCTGAAAAACACTTGGGCCCAGCTGACAGCATTCCAAATAAGCAAACATATAACTAAGCAAAGATGCAGTGAAGAAACATGAGAGCTTATTTTCACCTTGTGGACTTTTTTCCTTAAAGATTTATGTATGTATGTATGTATGTATTTGAGAGAGAGTAAGAGTGGGGGAAGGGGTAGAGGGAGAAGAGGGAGAGAATATCCAGCAGACTCCTTACTGAGCGCAGAGCCTGATGTGGGATAGATCCCATGACCCTGAGATCATGACCCCAGCCGAAACCAAGAGTCGGATGCGAGGCACCCCACTTTGTGGTTATTTAAAAAAAAAATTTTTTTTTTAATGGAACACAGCTCCAGTTCATACTAGATCATTTCTCGTACTGGTTTTATCCAAACTGAATATATGTTCTGAAAGTTGAGAAAAGTAGAACCCTGATTCAGGAGGAGGGGAAGCAACATACCATTTGTTGACTGCTGGGTATGTACGGCCCTCTACCTACATTCTCCCTTGATCCTCAACAACCCTGAGAGGAAGATATTATTGCCTTCATTTTACCTATGCGGAGGCAGGGTCATGGAGGTTAGGTAACCCCACAGTAACACAGCTCCTGGTGTTACTGCTGCACACTCCTGCCCCAGTATAGACCACAGCACCAGCCATGCACCTGCCATGTCCAAGGCCAGAATTGTCCTAAGGGGGGTAAAGCCTCATGGAGATCTGCTAGCTGCCTGTGGTCATCCAGACTGATATTCAAAAGCATCTAATGCCCTTCTTGGAGGAAGATTTATTTCCCTGCCCCATCAGCAGCAGCCTTGGCTATGGGACTCAATTTTGCCAGAGAAACATGAGCAGAAGAGATGTGTGACATTTCCAAGCAGAAAAGCCAGCTTAGAGTTCACCGTACAAACAACACAACTTTCAAGGTCGAGGCTGTTCCATTAGCCTGGTCATGGAGTGATGCTGCCCACAAGGAATGTGAAGCATGACTGCAAGATACACCACCAGCTCACAGAGCCCTGGGATGGGGTCATTCGTCACTGCAGCATGACCTAGACTATTCAGGGCTCGGAAACGCCAACAGGCAAATCCACTGCCTGACGTTTGTCAGTCATCTTTCTAAACTTATGATAAATACCAGAGTGGCCCAGGGTCTACAGTCAGATTGAGCTGGGTCTGAATCCTGACCTTGCTATCCTTGCCCTGTGCCATCTTGGCAAGCCGTGCAGCCCTTCTTAGCCTTAATTTTCTCATGTATAAAAATGAGAGTAATAATGTCAACCGCATACACATTTGAGGTGAAGTCTAATAGAGAAAACAAAGGGAGAGGCCCTTGTTCTGTCTCTGGCACTCCAGAAATATCCCCTCAAACTTTCTCCATCCCTAAGTGCCACCCCGACACACAGACATGTGTGCACATGCGCACACCCGCATACCTTCTCCCGGTTCTCGCAGCACCTCCATTTCCCTGTGAGCCCTTTCTTCCCTGTCCTACCCTAATGACCAGTGCTCAGGCCATCCCCATCCTCCTCTGCACTTGTGTGCTTTCTCTCCTGTTGCCTCTCTCCTTCCTAGCACTTCGCTGTCCCCTGCACGCACACCCAGACACTCATCTTCCTTCTGATGCCTTCCCTTCCTCCCTCCTCCAGCAACAACTGTCTTACTTGAGAGCCTCGACCTCCTTCCCTGCATCTGTAATCAGCAGTGAAATGCTGAGCACAGCTGGATTTTCAAAGCCAATGGTTAATTGCAGGGAGCTGAGGGTGACCCAATGGCAGTTTCAAGTATTTGGAGTGTGAAATAATGAAGACGCTGGTGAGCAGACAGCCTGAAAATCAGCATCTAACCCCCCTGAACAGCTTCCAAGGGTTCTGATGAAAGCCGCCTCTCCCCAGCTGCTGAGGCTTGTGCTCGAGCTGGGAGGCAGACGAGAGCCAGAGACCACCCCAGGGAGATGCGCAGCAGGAGAGTGCGTCCTCAGACCTGCAGAAAGGTTTTGATAACTTCCCAGTTACCATGGCAGCTGGGCTCAGAAAGGATTACACAGGAACTAAGCAGCAAAATCTTTAATGAGGTGGTGACCTTGAGGACCTAGGTCTCCCCTAGCCACAACAGTGATCTCTTGGTCCCCAACACCGTTAATGAGTGACCCTCACTAAGACCCTCCACACAAAGAACGGGCCTTACTGCGTCATGGATGACGAGGGAGCCTGATCAATTATGTCATTGCCTCGGCTCTTTTTCACTCTCAAAACCAGGAGGACAGTCAGTCTGTGCCCCTCATCATATCTTTCTTTGCCCAGTCCACAATCCAGATTGATAGTGGGCAGGCAAATCCCCCAAAAAGACCTCTCTACAGGCTATAAAGTGGTCCCATGGGTTTATTTACATAGATGGAATTTCCTGAAGAGTCTTCAACTTCTAAGATACAGCATTTTGTTAACTATTTTTACTCTGTGCCAGCACTGGGGACAAAGCAATGAAAAAATCTAGGTCCCTGCTTTCAAGGGGTTTATAGTCAAAGGGGGAGAAACACAAACCAACAAGCAATTTTAATAGTGAGGTAAGCCCTGGGTGCTGAGTGTGGGGAGAGGCAGAAAGTGCTGATCATATGGTAAGTGCTCAGTAAATGGAATCAACATACCAGGCACCTCCTACCACAGTACATTTGTATCTGCTATTTCTCGGTCTGGAACGTTCTCCCCCATTATCTGTGTATGGGCTTCCTATTGTGGCTTTACCAGCTCCTACTGGCCAACTACACTCCTTGACTCCTGGCTGGTCCTCACATCACTTCAACTTCTTACTTTGGTCATAATATCTCCTACCTCTGACTCTCTTTTTGTTTTCCTCTTATAAGCACCCTTGTGAGGACACTGGATCCACCAAGAAAATCCAAAATAATCTGCCCATCTCAAATTTTTCATTTAATCCCATCTGCAAAGTCCCTTTACCATGTAAGGTAATAGTCACAGGTTGTGGAGATTGGGATGTGGACATATTTGGGGGGCCACTATTTGGTGTATAGCAACCCTCACAACTCCTGTACTTAAAATCTCTGCTTAGACACTACTTATATCTGAGGCCTTTTTGGCCAAAGTAGCATAAAATACAGACACACTACCCATTCCTCCCTGTCTTCCCTATCTTGATTAATTTTTCTCCACTTTTTTACATCCCTATCTGCAGTACTATTATTTGCTCATTTATTGATTTTTGACCCCTCTCCCCCCAACTACAACGTGAGTTCCATGAAGGTAGGTATTTGGTTGGCTTTATGTCACCAGAGCCTAGAACAGTGCCTGGCAGTTAAAATGAAAGAACCTAACCTACAGATAGGATGGCACTGATGAGAACTCAGCTAGGCAAAGGGGTAGTAAAGAGAAAAAGGGGGTGGGGAGGGCTGCAGGAAAAGAGAAAACATGAACATGTAAGAAACATGGTTAGTTCCAGAGACAAAAAGAGATTCAGCATCACTCTGAGGTGGACACTTTTGGTTGCCCAACCACCGTCCATTTCCCCACTCGCTTCTAGTAGAAGCCCAATTGTGAGCACATGAACACCCTCATGTACACACGTACCCAACGCAACTCAACCCAACACTGACCCCATGCTTTGTCTTTATCACACAGATTCTGACCCCTGGAGGCTGCATTTCCCAACTTCCCGTGTCAACCATGGGTTTGACCCATGGGAGGCCCTGATAGGAGACAGAAAGTGTTATGGACTGGAGTGTTTCCCCTCCAAATTCAGATGTTGAAGCCCTAACCCCCAATATGATTGTATCTGGAGATAATGCCCTGACATAAGGGTGGGGCCTTAATCTGAAAGGATAGGTGTTCTCGAATAAGAGGAAGAGACACCAGAGCATTCATTCTCTCTCTCTCTTTCTTTCTCTCTCTCTGCACACGCACAGGGGAAAGGCCATGTGGTCTTAGGCACCCAGCCTCTAGGACTGTGAGAAAATAAATGTCTGCTGTGTAAGCCACCCCGTCTGTGCTATTCTATTATGGCCGCCTGAGCTAATTGAGACAGGAAGGAAGGAGAAAGAAAAAGCCAGAATATTTCTCTCTCCTTCCCTGTCTCAGGCCGCTCTGTCTCATCAGTGACTTCAGCTGGACAGGCTTACGTGATCCTGGCCTCTTCCAGGTGACCAAGGCCCCATCTGTGATCTTTGTCCCTACACCATCCCGTTGGCTTTTCGGCCCTCCTTTACTGATGAATTCCCTGCATTTAATGCCTTCTGTTGTAAGATTTCCCTGGTTGGACCCCGCTCGACACCTCATAAGGCACAGAAGGTGTGTGTGAGGGAAGCAGCACCAAAGGACGGTGAAGGGCACTGCAGGGGCAGCTCACCGAGTTCCTTGCCTCTCACACTGCAGGGGGCAATGTCGGAGCTCAAAGTGGGGCGTATCCAGGTGGCAATGGAGAGTCAACACAGAACGTCTTCCACAGGGGGAGGGCCATTTTGAAGGCTCCATTTCAGAAAGATCATGTCATAAAAGGCATCTATCTTCACCACCTGGAGAATTATTCTGTGGGGCTTAACATTTTCTATATGATTTCTCTAATGTTGTATAGACACCACCTAAGACTTCTCTTCCAGAAGGAACGGTGGTGGGAAGGAGAAAAGAGAAAACAAAGTGAACAGAGGTGAGAGCTGGCCCTCCCACCCTCACTGGATCTAGACTGTGTCTAAACCACCATTTACATGGCGGGGCATGCCATAGAAACTAAGGTGTCCCCATGCCCACCCTCCTTCCCCTCACAAGCCCCGGCTTCTTATGCTTCGAAGCCGAGCAGGGGCTGAGAAAATGCGAGCCAGAAACACCCCAGTCAGCACTTTAAATAGAGAATCTATCTGTTCCAAATACGGGTGTCATATGGGTGATGCGGCGAGTGCCAGCTCATAGCTGTAACTCAAAGCCAGGGCCCCGGTCTGTACGATCAATCACACATGGCAGGCGGAGGCCGGTGTGTTCTCATTCTTCAGCAGAACTTCTCGCTCCCTCTCTCTTATTTGCTTTGCTTTTCTCCCTTTCTTTCCTCTTCCCTTTCACTCTTTTTTCTTTTTAAAATATTCTTGGAAACACTTTTCTGCCAATCGCTGTCAGCGGCTACTCAGGCCTGGGTAAAGCAACAGCAGATGCACAGACTTGGAAACGAGCGTGGGAGGGAGTAGTCCTCTCTCACCAGAAAGAGCAGATAAAACACTAGATGCTAATACAGCCTGAGACAGAATCTAATCTAATAAGAATCATTCTCCAGGTGCACAGGCGGGCAGAAAACCGAATTGAACGCTTCATCACACAGAGTTGATTTCTTTTAAGTAATATTAAAAATGTTACTCTCCTACAAGAGAAGGCTGCTGAGATTTATACATACATACATATATACATTGCTAATATATTTAAGGCAGAAGAAGAAAAGAGAATGGTCTCCAACAGGGGCATAGAAATTGAATGGAAACAATGTCAGAACTCAAGGTAGGGTCTCCTGTCCCGAAGAGCCCGGAATTATCTGAGATTCTCTTAGGACCAGCCTCCTTGATTACCCAGGTCAGAGGGTCTGGCTGGGGCTTTCGGATGAAGGGAAACACATTTTAAGGGCACTGGCCTGTTATAGAAATCAGCTAAGGTTTCTAGGATTTAAGAAAAGCCATGGATTTCAGAGAAAGGCTCATAGGAAATCAGGAGACCTCTGTCTCTCCTGGCCCCTCTCACGCGACACGGACCTGCATGCATCTGGGTCGGCTCACATGAGCCATCCTGTCCTCTCCAAGACCTGCGCAGAGCTACCTGCACACGGAAGACCCGACAGAGCCTATGGCTGGGAGGCCGCATGGGGTTGGGTAGACAGGACACCATCAACCTCATACTTAGACTCTTGCTGTCTGTAGTCAAACATTCATCATTTTTCAATACAGGGGAGATGACTGGGGCCTCTCCTCAACATTGAGAGCTCCCTGGTATCAGTGGCCTGATAAATTCTTCATCAATAAGGCCAGCATGTCCCAATCCCCCAAGAAGTGGATAAATCCAGACTTCTTTGATATTTGATGTACAAAGTCTCAGTTGGGTCTCCTTAACAATGTATGCTCGGTGGGGAAGAGGCCAGTTCTTTTTCCCAGGAAAAAAAATGCCACCACTGAATCCCAAAGGAAAGAACATTAGGAAAGCACAGAAATGATCCTTTCTTAAGCCTCCAGAATTTCTAGGACCATTTGTCAGACATCAACTCTACTGTCTCTCTCTGGAATGCCTCTCACCCTCTCTGGACTATGTCTCCAGCCCCTCTTCACCTAGCCAACCTCTGCTTGTCTTTCGAACCTCAGCCCCAGGAATCTCCTTCCTCCAGGAAGTCTTCCCAACCTTTCATAATACCAGGCTCTCTGTGATACCATCTCGTGGTCTTCTGGGCTTCTCTTCCGTGGCTCTAGTCACAACTGCAAACCATCATTGCCTCTGAGATACTTTAATGCCTGTGTCCCCCTCCAAACTGTAAACTCCATGAAGGCAGTGTGGCAGCCCTAGAAATGGGCCCCTCAGGTCTCCGCCAAAGTACTATGCCATGGCCTTTCTTCCCATGGGCTCCGCCCAGCTACTGCCCTAGCAAGCCCTGAATGCAGGTTGTTCCTGCCAGATGCGGGACTCCTCTGACAGGCCAAACCATTCTTAGAATGGGGCAGCCATCTGAGACTCTTGCTACCCATGTTCCTTCCTGCTCTCTCTCCTTCACAGGGCTCTCTGAAGGCTCTCTGCATCCCTCCACCCCCTCCCCTTTTTCTCTCCAAGGGCATCTGTTTCCCTGAGCACCCAGACGATTCATACTGATGCAGGTAGTGATTCCCACCTATTCCCCAGTTTTTCCTGAGCCCAAGGCCTGGCGTGTAAGAGGTGCTCAATTAAGATGCATAAAATGAATATATGCTTGCAGACATGGTCAAGCCTGGTTGAGAGAGTGTGGATCAATCAGAGCAAATCTAACTCATCCTCTGGGAAATCAGCTCCAAGGACAGAATCCATACCAAATGCCCCAAGTTCTTTAGAGCCTTTGTAAGTGACCATATCAATGGCTGAAGGAAAAAGATGTTTTCAACACTGTAACACGGTAGCAACACAGTATCAACATGGCTACCTTTATTGATCACCCTGTACATACAAGGCATTGACCACATAATTTATAAACATTAATTCATTGAAGTCTCACAATAGCCATATGAGGTTAATCTTACTCCCATTTTGAAGATGAGAAAACTGAGGCTTAGTGAGTCAGAACAGTTTAAGTTTTGCTGTGGTGACAAAAAACCCCAAATCTTGGTGGCTTAAAACTATTGTGTGTAAATATAAGTTCTCCACCTCCTGCTGGCCTTTCAAAGATGTCAAAAAACCTTTGAATGGCGCCAGTTGCTAAGTGTGACCTCTACAACCTGAGTTGGTGAGGCCCTGCTTCACTTGGACCTCCATCACCCGGGAACATCCATAACTTCCTTGCTGGAGTTAAGCTTCAGGGACCTGAGGTCACAGCAACAGATCTGCACTCCCAGCTCTCACCAGGTCTGGCCAACCCAGATCAGTTGGCTTTCCAAACACAATACAAAGCCCACTCACTAACCATTCTTGTCACTGTTGAAAGCTGGGACAGCCCTTTCAAAGACATGGCACTTTATTATTTTTAGTCTTTACATTATTGCTGTGACTGTGTCCAGAATCCCCAGCTCTGGGCTATTGTTTCAGCCAGGCAACTAGAAAAGAGTCTATTTTTATTTCAGTCTTTTTTTTTTTTCTTAATAAACATTAAAATCTCCCAGTCTCCCAACAATTTTTAGAATGACTGGTTATCCCAAGTGGCCAAGAAAATTTGAATGAGCTTCACTTTTGGTAGTTCACTTAGGCAAATGCCAAGATGGGCAAATCACAAAACCAACAGATTCTTTTTTTAATGTCCAAAGTACAAAATTAAACTATACTATTACATAAGCTTGTTCAAACTATACCATACACACCCAACTCCCCCAGTCCCCGGGGGTCCCTTCGGGAGGTTCTGACATGCGCTCCTGGTTGATGACCACTGCCACAGACTGGGGTGAAAGGGTAAGACATTTTGCTCCACCTCTGGATGTGCTTAGTGAAACTGAAAGTGACAAATGATATCACAACCATCTCTAGACAGGAATCCACTTTGGTTTCCGGATGTGTCTCCACTGAGAGGCAACCCCGATATGGGCCACTCAAGGGACATTAGAAACCAGCCAGCGGAAGGAAGAGGAGAGACCCAGTTGCCACATGTCCAGCGTGTCCCTGACGGACTGCAGCCCAGGACTCACAGCTCTGATGCTACCAGGGCTCCTGCAACCTGAAGCAACACCTGGTTTCCTGATTCAAGCCTCTCTTTGGCAAAACAGGTTCTCTCCCGGCAGGGTCTCGAGTCCCTCTAATATTTCTTAAGCCTAATTGGAGACGGGGGTCTGAGAAGCCTCAGCCGTTCTTGAGAGTCAGGGAGTCCCAGGGAGGGAGACCTTGGTCCCATTCCTAGGACCTGCCAGTTGTGTTGGCCAGAGTTCTACATCCAGCGAGCTGTGATCTGAGCCAATCCCATAACCAATTTCAGTACCTCAGTTTCCCTACCCATAAAACTTAGCTCTGGGACTTGGGAGCCTTAATGAGCATTGGCCTTTCCTGGATAAATTAACCAGGTGCCGGAAACATCTGTGGCTGGAGGCAGAATCTGCTGTATAAACAGAATATAGTATTCTTATACACAAGACTGCAGCTAGAGCTCAAATCACAACTAAGCCTGACTTCATCCTAAGTCCTATGCAGTAAGTATCTTGGGAAAGGTCAGTCCCTTCTCTAGACTAACGTTATATTAGAAGAACTCACCTTCTCATTTACCTTGCTCTATTCTTCTCAGGACAAAGGGTTTTCTGTAAAAAGTGAAGAGTCAATAATTCTTATAGCACCATTTTCCATTTAAATCATAACAACCCTCCAAAAATAAATAGCCCAAGAGAACACATGCTCTGTATGGACAAGGGCAATATCTTATTCACAAACATATCCACAAAGTACTGATCCGTAGAAGATACTAAAAAAGAACTTGTTGGACAAATGAGTATGTGAACAGATAATAACCCTAGAAAACTACTACTATCTGTCTGCATAGTTTTAGACTGCCTTTCCGGCATCTCCTTCTATGCTGTCCTTAGTTTATGACTTTATTAGGGCAGAAAATACAGTCACTTGATAAACCGGGTAAGGCTCAAAGAAGTCAACTTGACAGGCAGTGGCAGATCTGGAAACAAAATCTAGGTCTCCAAACATCCAATTCAATCTTATCTTTACAACTCACTGCTTTCCTTTGCCTAAAGTAAGGGTCAGAAGGACTATAGATGGGGGGGGGGGGGTGCAAATACAGACCATCACGTGAGTTTTATAAAGTTTTACTGGAACACAGCCACACCCATCTTCTTACATATGATCTGTGGCTATTTTCCCACTAAAACAGCAGAGCTGAGTCGTTGCCATAGAGACCTTCCGGCCCACAAAGCCTAAAATATTTACTATGTGGCTCTTTATAGAAAGCATGCTGACCCCAGCTCTCTAGCAACCTTCCCTGGAATCCATAGCCCTCCTTGGAGCAGTCGAGACAAGGGCTGGTTGGTTACATTGTTTTGGTCGCATAGTCCACACAACACCAGTCCATGAATGCTTGCTACTGTGAGTGTGAAGAGCTTTACACCCGTCACCCTGTGAAATTCTCCCAACAATCATTATGAGCTGGGCATCACTATACACATACATAGTGTGCTAACGGAACTGGGCTGAATCAGGTGAAATTGCCATTTTTTGTCGGTCAAATCCTAGCAATTTCCATTTTGAAGATAGGAAAACATCATCAGAGTTAAGTGAAAGCACTCACTCAGATGCTAACTGGCTCTGTGCCTAGGGCAGCCAGGAGCTATACTGTTGCTTCTTGAAAATTCACACTTCACTTTTTGTATTACAAGTTGTGCAAATCCTGAAGAACCCAATCTAATGCTGTTTAAGCAAGCTTTTCCCAAGTTAATGTGACCGGAAAAGTTCTTGGGATTTCCTCCCCAGGTAGCACCTATAAATATCCCACAAAACTAGTCTTCCTTGGGACACATTAGAGAAACACCCCCAGTCCCTCTATCCCCATCTGAGAGGCTGCAACATTTCATAGGCGCTGTGGTCCCCCTTACCCTGAATGCCACTATCTCCTGCCCCCCCCACCCCCCACTCAGAATGCCTATACAACTGCTTTAGGCATGCCCAATTTAAGACACACTGTACCTTGCTCCATGGGCAAATGGAACTCCATTTTCACTAAAATAACCTGAATAGTCCATGCTGTTGCTGCAGGCTAATTCCATTTACAGGAATAATGAAACTCCATCCTTGTGTGGTGTTGGATGTTCATTTAATACACTTTAACCATCCCATACCTCCCATTTGTAATGCAAATAAACTGCATCTTCCATCAGAACTGCTCACTCTCCCTCTAAGTCCAAGTTCTTAGGATTTATGTGCTGAATCAGTCGCAGGCTTTTTTCCAAAGGTAGTATCCAAAATCCGAGGCTGCCTTTTAGTCCAGGTCAATTAAACAATGTACTTGGCTGTTTTCCCCTGACTTTTTAAAAGAGAATAATTGCTAGTATATGTAAAGTTTACAGTCGGGGCCTCATTTATTACAAATTTTGTCCAGGAATAATATTTAAGTCCATAACTTACATTAAGCATCCTCCCCTACCCCCTCCTAAAATATTAACTTGGTAGGGAGGTTAGAAATCTATCATAACCAATGACAGACATCCATGCACAAAAATAGCAACTCTCAATTTTAATATTTTATTGCCATATTTTGAAACAACTGGTTAGGCAGCTGCTACTGTTATCTTCCAATTATTTCTCATTTTTCCAGAGTTTTAAATGCAAGCTGTAACAAATTAAATCTAAATATCTATATGCTCCTTAAAAAAAAAAAAAGTTTCAGAGAAGACTACCAAAAAAAGTTGAAGTAGAGAGGAAGAAAGGGATATTGGCAGCAAGAAAGAAAACTCTATTTTTAATGTCTCCAATGATTTGTTTCAATTGCCTCCAGGTATGTGGCTGTGCTTTTCCCCAGGTGGTCCATGAAGCCTCCATTCTGAATAGGCTCTTAGGCTGAGACTTTGCAGTTTGCTAAAAATGCACTTCTCCCTGCCATTTTTGTAAAGGTGCTCAAGAAATTCCTTCACAGGGGAGCCTGGGTGGCTCAGTCGGTTGAGTGGCTGCCTTCGGCTCAGGTCGTGATCCTGGGGTCCTGGGATCGAGCTCCGCATCGAGCTCCGCATCGGGCTCCCTGCTCAGCAGGAAGCCTGCTTCTCCCTCTCCCACTCCCCCTGCTTGTGTTCCCTCTCTTGCTGTGTCTCTCTGTCAAATAAATAAATAAAAATCTTAAAAAAAAAAAAAAAAGAAGAAATCCCTTCACTGAATGTTGAATATTTTGCATGCTCTGGTGTACACTACCAATGGTGCTCAGATACCCAAGAAATCTCTCCCAAGATTAAATGGGTCATATTTTGGCGATATCAGTTCAAACAGAACTGCATGTGATTTTTGACTGAATACAAAGGCAGAGAACAGTGTGATTATTTCTTTTTCCAACATCAACATGCTTTTCATCATAAAATACAGGCCTTGGGTCTAACAATTACATTTTTGCTAAAAAAAAAAAAATAATACCTATCCGAATCTTGTTTTCTTTGTTTGCTTTTGAAAAAAATCTGGGTCCTTGACCCTAATTAGGGGAAGCCGAGGGTGAACATGGGAGGCAGACTGTCACAGTGCCTCTCCCTCCCACTGCCGAGAGTCAACACAGATTTCATGTCACTGCGGCTTTTTTGGGCGCCAGGCTGTGGAGTACACGCTTGCTGTCCTTCTTGCTGTAGTACATGATGCGGCTGCTTGCAGGTGGCTCCTGGGATCACTGGCGGATAAACGAAGCCCTGCTATTTTATCAAGCTCCTTGTACACCTGGTTTCAACTGCTGGTGACTCCAAGAGAAGGCCCCCAGGCACGGCACACAAGTCTCCAGACCTGTGACTCCTTCCAGCCTTTGTCTCCTCCCCCTCAGTCCTGAGTTCTTTCTGCTCGAGTTCCCTTCCTTCCCCATGACCTGGTCTAACTATTACTCTTCACTTCTTTTTTTTTTTTAAAGATTTTATTTATTTATTTGAGACAGAGAGAATGAGAGAGAGAGCACATGAGGGGGGGGGGTCAGAGGGAGAAGCAGACTCCCTGCAGAGCAGGGAGCCCGATGCGGGACTCGATCCCGGGACTCCAGGATCATGACCTGAGCCGAAGGCAGTCGCTTAACCAACTGAGCCACCCAGGCGCCCTACTCTTCACTTCTAATAGAAGTGGCTACTCTCTACTTCATTGCAATGTCTTCCCCCAAATCATCTCTGGCAACTTAAAAAACAAAACAGAAAAACAGAAAACTTAAAAAACAAAACAGAAAAACAAACAGATTCCCAGGCCTTATTTCAAGACCTGACTTTTTAAAAAACTCTCCAGGCATTAAGACACGGAGCCAGATGCAGGAACCAGTTCCAGAGCAAACTCCAGCAAGCATGAGCATCACCCAGGGTGGCTGCTAAAGTGCAGGTTTGAGGCCTGAGGATGTACATTTTGGACAAGCTCTGGGTGCCACACTTAGAGAACCACTTGTCTTGGGTAAGCCCCCTGTGGGTCAGGATGCGTAATACCCTATCAGTCCCAGTGCTGAACGGAATCTGGCACATTTGTCTGAATGAACCTCAGAAGCTACTCTAACATTAATACAGTACAAGGGAAAACCCATGATGATCACCATTTTTAAAGTATTAAGTCTATGATTCTAATTTCATCCACAATGATGCTCCACTTGCAGAGCTAAAACCCAGCTGCTAATTTAGACATAAAGAGAGACTCAAAAGTGCTAAACTGACAGGGTAAGCACCACTCGATTCTCTTTAAGGAAAAATGCCACTCTTATTGGTTGGCTGGCAGGTTGGTTGACTTTTCTTCTGAGAAGTAATGAGAGGCAAGCGTCTAGCACATGAAAGCATCAGGAGAAAATTATCGTTTTGTCCAAGTGTGCTTTAAATCGGGAGCAATGATTTCCTGCTAACACTGAATTTATTCAGAATCCATGGAGGATTTACATGGCCAGCCTCTAATCACTTTCAGCAGAGCTCCCCACGACTGCTACAGTCCGTTGAAACAAGAGGAGAGATTGTCATCTGAGATTTGCCACATCAGGGCTTCATGAAAATACAAAATCAACACCTTCCCTTTCTCCCTCTCCTACCCCAGATGATTTCTGAATTTCCGTGCATTTGTGAATTCACAGAAGCATGAACAGAATGACGTGAACATCACAAATGCAAATGTCTTTGCTCCTAACAAATTGCTCTAGCTTCCCTCCTTCCCTAAGTTTGGGAGTGGGAGGGAATGGACTCCACACATCATTTCATCTTAAGTTCAGAAGGTGAGGGCAAACGTGAGTTACACTTTTCCAAAGTGTTTTGTTAGGAGTAGCTCTTACACACACACACACACACACACACACACACCCTCAACTATTTTTTTTGCAATGCTGCTTTGTACTTTAATAAAACTGACATCTGCATCTCTAAACAAATACTTTACTGTCAAAAGAATCTAGCTTAGTTTCATTTGCTTGAAATGTTTTCATCTCAGACCAAATTTAGACTACCCCACCACCTGTTTACACCACCAATCTCCAGCAAAGAAGCAAAAACTCACCTCTTCCATCCACTTCCCAGATGGAACAGTCAAGGTGACCCAGATATCCAAGAGGTTAATTTAATTAGCCCCTACCTCCTTCTTGAGAATGTGCAACCTTTGTGCTCCAAACGCTGCAGAAACACTCATCAACTCCACAGTGCATGAGAGGGCAATTTCCTATCGGAAAGATTCAGTGTATACTGGGCAGCATTTGAGCTCTTTACGAAATGCTGACGGGGGGGTGCAGGGTGAGCGAAATGGGTGTATAAAGGGTCAAAAGGTACAAACTTCCAGTTATAAGTCACAGGGATGTCATGTACAGCATGGTGGCTGTAAGTTCACACTAAATTGCTATTTCAAAGATGCTGAGAGAATAAATCTTAAAAGTCTTCACCATAAGAAAAAAATTTTTCTAACTATGTATGGTGACAAATGTTAACTAGACTTACTCATTTTGATCATTTAGCAATACATACAAATATCAAATCAAGAAAAAGAAAAAAATACTGAGACAGAGTAATACGAAAAAAGAGTGAACAATCTAGGCTATTCTGGAAACAATATTTAATACTTTTGGAGCCTGTTTCCACATCTGTGAATGGGAGGTTTGTGGTGGCCAAGAGATCAGGCTAGGTCCCCTCCTGCTCTAAAATTCTATTAAAATATTTGCAAGGTAACTTTTATTCTCCTATTACCTCTTAAGGCTGCACCTTCTCAAATCTGTTAGGTCTCATAGCAAATAAACCTTGGCATATACAGGAGTTCGGTTAGGTATTTTTGAGGTTGAAAGCAACAGAAACCAACTCAAAGGTGAAGAAAATAAAAGGGCAGTGTTATTAAGAAGATTCAAATATGCTTTTATGAGACCTAGGGGCAGGAACACAAACAGGGACAGAAAGGGACTAGAAACAGAAAATCCAGGTGTTAAGAACCTGCAGGCATGCTTTCATTTTTGTACCTCTCTGCTTCTTCCCCTGCACTCCGCTGTGCTACTCAGCCCTGTATCACAAATGGTTATGAGAAGTTCTCTACTCAAGAAATGAGCCTGAATGGACACTAGAACCCCTGAATCTCACTTCTTGTACATCAATCAGAAAAGGGTCCAATGATAAACACAACACTGGGAGCTCACCACTGGGAGCGTAGAGAGGTTGCAGTGAATCACTGCAATGAAGAGGGTGAAGCAGTTCCTTGAAATTGGTGGGGGAGGGGAGAGAGTGGTTCACCACAGAGGGGAAGATACAAGATGAACGGGAATCTGTGTTGAAATAAGAACTATTTTCCTCGTGCTGTGTTGAGAAGTTGTGCCAAGTCCTGGTAAAAGGACTCAAGACCTGAGCTCCAGTCCTGATCCTGCCACCTATGAATAGGTTTGCTTTAATCAATCACTGTTTTGAAGTCTGGTTTCATCATCTTTGAGCAGGAATTAACATGTTTCTCACTCCCTTAGTATTCTTAGTACCAAGCACGTTGGTTTCATAATGCATTTGTCCTCCTTTCCCATTCTAAATGAGAAACTATATGAGCAAGTACTTTGTTAATATATAAAATAATATATTAACGTAGATCATTCTTAAAAGCTGATTCAAATGCAATGTAACTAGTCTATTCACTTTCTTCCAGGATCTGGGTCTTTCACCTCCATAATAAAGGTCCCCCTCAGCAGGTATGGAATACCAGAGACTATAAGCCAAAGCAATACCACCCGGCCATTAAGACCAGACTAGATATTTTATGTAGGCAGCACATGCATTTTGTATTTCTTTGGCCCATTGCCTCCTGAGAGTACATTTCTGTTATAGTACAGTGGGCTAGAAGTGGAAATCATCAGCTGCAATTCCTCTCTGTATCTCATTAGAGGTCTAGTTTCCCCTTAATGCACATGAAGACCTTTCATTAGCAATAATGGGGGCTGCACACATCAAAGAGAAAAATAGCCCTCACCACTGTGATCTAGGAGATGAGGTTACTGGGACACTTGCCTGCCTGATTGGAGAATTATGACATTCAGAGATGCATGATCAGATCAAGGAAAAATTAAAATCTTTGTGACTATTTAAAAAAAGTAAAATGCAATTTAAAAACCTCAAACTGGAGAAGGGCAACAATCAAAACTAAAAAAAATCACAGGCAGATTGAATCTAGGAATGAGTTAAGCAAGTGAAAGCCAAATGACAAGATAAACAAAGGTGGGGAAAGATTACTCGGGGGATCTGACAAAATAAGAGCTGTTTCCAATACATACAAAGTAAAACATTGGCAAGAGAGACTATGGTCCAAGAAGAAAAGGCAAGGACCATTTACCGTCAGAAGCGGTAAACACTGCTGAAAAGTTAAACAAATCCTTTGCCTCCACATCCACAAAGGAAGATGGAAGATGCCAGAAATGACTGTGCCCTGGAGAAAGGTCAATGAAAAAGAGTATTACTGAAGGAAATGGAAGTGACACCTGAGTTTATGTCTTGAGGTTGACACAAATGCCAGAAGCAATATTTTCCTACTGCAATCAACTCAACTTTAAATAAGGAGAATGGGCCACCCTCTATTGTTACAGGTCTGATGAAGTAGTAGAGTCCTTCAGTTTTGTCCAAATGTAAAAACAGTAATTTGGGGATTAAAAGAAGAGAAAGTCATTTTTACCTTTCTTTATAGTATAACATCAGTGGATGAGGATTTTTTTATAGTTTTTTCCTGAAAGGAAGACACACGTAGAAAGAAGACTAAAGATGTATCTGCAATCTATTGAAAAGGGCTTCCAGCAAGTCCTACTATACGCATGGATTCAGTAACCCATCTACTATCCCCTCACTTCATGAAGGTTCCAGGGAATACTTAATAAGACTCTGAGGCTACATCCAATCTTTTCAATCAAAGAACTGAAAATGGGTTGCCTAACTCACAGTTGTAAGGAAATGCAACTGATGTCAACATCAATCCTGTGGAATCAAATTGTGACTCTAATAAACTGATCATATGACAATTGATATGAGGGCCTAACAGCCTCTGAGAACAAGACTACAGGTAATCGAAGAATTGTCTGGGATAGACCAAACCCCTAAGGATTGGCCCAAACTCCCCAAGCTGGGGGTGGTGGCTCTTGAAAACCATTTCTGTATCTGTGGGTTTTATCCCTAAAATCACTATCGAGGATTTGGTATAGCCATTATGGGTTCTACTATAGGGCCAACCAGGCTTAAGGTACATTAGAGTCTTTTTTTTCCTACATAAAAAGGAAACTCAAGGGAATGGGTATTAGGCCACAGCTGTTTGCTCCAGCAAACTATAATTTCCCAGTAGCTCTGGCTCCCCAGCCCCTCCCTCCCTGTCTCAAGTAATCTGGAGGCAGATCAATCCCTGTCCCTGTTCCAATCCATGCAAAAAGGTGCAGACTCTAATTTGGAAAAGTCACCACACGGTAAGCCAGCTTTAACTCCTCCACTGCACAGTCTTGGCTATGGGATGCAGAAACCACCCACTGCTTTTCTCTCATCTTTGTAAACATCTAAGAGACTCGGGATCTTCATCCTTCCCCTCATTATTTATCTACTAACTGCTGTCCCAACAGAAGGGAGATAGACCTCTGTTGAGATAGACCAAAGCACTGTCCAAGGCACTGACGACTTGATCAGGCTCTCTGCAGATGGGCACTTGAGTCATTTGCTAAAATAAGCCCTATAGGCATTTGGCTTGACCCCAGTTTAGTATTACCTCTCTAAATACCCTTGTCCCATTTCTATGATAGGACTATCACAGAAGAAGATGCCCAATGAGAAGATTAAGGGAAAAATTGGTAAATGGTATATATTTAATATGAATGAGAAATGTTTACTATAAAAATGGAGTTTAAAACTCAAAACGATTCTTTCATAACACAACAGAGTTCAATGCCAGCATGGTTTGAAAATGAAGATTTCACTTAGGTTTTCCAAAGAATGTTAAAAAATACAGTGCGAACAATGTAGAAACACTTTAGAAGACACTAAAATTTGAAATTTCAAAATAATTAAGTTAGCATTAGATAACTACATCTCAATTTCCAAGCTTCCAAAAATGGAGAAAAAACTTTTAGTTTACCTCAGTATTTTAAAAATCAGGTTATCTGGGGCAGTCTGAAGATTCATTCTCTCAGGTATTTTCAATTAAGAATAATGCTATGTCTTCTAGAACCTTATCAAGCATTATCAATGATCATGGAGTCAACTTCAAATATGTTTTACTGTTTCAGTTTGTCACATTTAATTTTCCATTAGATTAATATGCTAGGCTTTTTCTGTGTTTTTGTTCTTGGGTAAGTGAATGATTTATTAGACCTGGTACTCAGTTTATGAGCTTTTCTCATTTCAACTTGAAGAAACTGCAAATATTTATAGAAGATGAACCATACATATCTGTTCCTGAAAAATGTCAGAATATAGCACTCAAATCAAATGCGAACAGAAGCTATTCCCTAACACTACATACTGTGCAGATTTAATTTCCATTGACATGTTTCCCTGAACAGTTTTTCCCACTACAGTAATTCCTAACCCCAAAACTCCTGAAATCTTCAAATGTGCACTCGCATATTACTCTGAGTTATGGGTATCTAAACAGTCATATGGAATTTAGTAAATAACCACATTTTAAAAAATATAATTGAAAAAAAAAAATAAAAAATATAATTGAATCCTGTTAATCTTACACTATGAGGAAAACAGTAATTATGTTTCAACTGATTTTCCTTTTATTTTACTCTTTGATACTTCAAGGGTGTTTTGTTTAACTCACAATAGAATTCCAAATGTAGGCAATTAGAATGCAAGGAAATAAACCAACAGAGTATACAATCCACAAGGACAGAGAACATGACCGGCTTTGTTTATCAATACATCTCATCTATGTAACACAGTCACACTCAAATGTGTGTGGACTCAAATAAGCAAGCCCCATGGGTGGGAGTGCAAATCAGTATAACCTTTCTTGAAGGCAATTTGGCAATACAGGTAAAAAGCCTTAGAATTTTATATACTCTTTGACCACTAAGTCCATTTCTAGGAGTTTATCCTAGAAAAATTAATTCATGTGAGCAAGTACCTGAATTCTAGAATGGTCAAAGGCCATAGCTTTTT